>NC_072739.1:4554783-4659783 GCF_026930045.1 Uloborus diversus
ATTTTTTTATTTGAATACAAAGATAATGAGAAATAGATTTTTTTCTTGTTTTGTGTTTTAAATGTCAGGTGCTCAACAAAAAGTTCAGTTTAGTTGCTAATTAATGTTCAAATAACTCTAAATCCAAAAGTTCATGTCCAAAAAAAGCATTTTCCTGTTTTATCTTACATCATCCTTATTTTTAAAAAATCATTCATAACTCATCTATTTTTTATGTAAATCATTCGAATGTGTTTTAAATGGTTCAAACTGTTTGACTAAAATTTTAAGTGAATAGACATTTTAAATGGATAGGCTATGATGTCTCTCTGAATCTAAATACTTTGTTTTTAAAAAATATGATTAATATATTATTATTATTTATTTATTTAGTAAATGTTTAAAATTTGTATTTGAAACCTTAGTACCATGTATTTCCAACGTAAATTAATGATGTTGTGCTGCACTATTTCTTCTAATTTTGCATTTCATGATTTCAAACTACAATCCTAAATATTTCTCTAACAAATGCATAAATCTGCAACTTCTCTACAAACGAGCAAATATTTTTGCATATAAAGGGTAATCAGATCATCATGAAATATGTGTGAAGTTGCTCTTTATCATAATTTAAGATTATATTACACAGGAAAATGACTAGTCACTGCCAGGCATTTAATGGAATATTTTCTGATAAAATAGAATACCCAAAGTCTATGTAATTAGTTTTAATTTATTTAGTTATGAATTTAGACCAAGGACCTTGTATTTAGTATGACAATGTGGCTCATGCATGGTATTTTCTGCTTCATGAAGGGATAAGAAAGCATTTGTTTCATATCTATTTGCTATTTAATAAGAAAAGCCATCAGTGGAGCACTCAGGATTTTGTCCTGGGAGGGGCTAGAATTTTTTAAGGAACTTTGATGCGTGAATAGAGAGGCAAAATTAGCTGTTTCAACCATTCCCAGATTTATGTAGATTTTTTTTTTAATTTCGTTATAATAAAGTTTTATTACACAGTTTTCATTTTAATTACATACCAACTTTATAAAATTTCAAGGAAGAATAAAACTGCACTCTCCTGTTCTTGGTGCGTTCTTTATCTATCGAGCCACAAAATCAGTTTAAATTTGTAAATCATAAAAGACACACACCAACTTAATTATGCTCAAATTAAGAAAACACATTGAATAATGAAAGCTGCAACATTTTTTTTTTCTTTTAAAGAAAGAGGCTGACTCTTCTGTGGAGAGAAAAGTCGATTGCTTCGAAAAGAGTTTTACAGCAGCCGTGTTTTAAGAAGAGTAATTTCGAAATATTTTGTAAAATTCCCAAAATTAAATTCCAAAAGACACAATTTTAGACCTTCTCTTTGATCTGGTCAAGGAGGTTATGGCCATTTCTAAATTTCATCTGATCTCTGGGAGGGCTTAAGCCCCTTCATATAGCATTAGTTACATATGAATAGTAATTGAGGTCTTGAAAAGTGAAGTCATTTTTATACAGATACCACGAGTCCATCAAAATATGACATCATAATATTTTCAGTGTTAAACTATAAAAGTTTTATATGTTGACCAAGTCTAGGATTGTGTTGCTGAGCTATTAATAAGTTATTGTAACACATGAATAACATGCATTTTAAATATGAGTTGTATTATATGATTTTATCCAAATTGCAGATAATGGTGCATGCAGCACCTTCAAGGAAATCCCTTCTGCAATTATTGGCCGGAGAGATTGAATTTGCAGTAGAAGACGAAATACTTGCAGATATTGAGAATTTTATTCAAGGACTTGGTTCTAATCTGGAAGCTATAAACAGCATTTATAAAAGATATGATATTGATTCCAATGCAAAAGTGTAATGTATGTTATTGGTGGCAGAGTTATGATATGTGAAAAGGAAAACAAAAGTTTTAGAAAATTTGCCTTCGATTAGCCAACTGCTTCAAATTCAACAGCATGGTGTAGAAAATAAATACCAATTTAATTCATGCAACAGATCTGTTTTAATTTATAAATCGCTTCCTCTTGTTTCTTAACCTTTTTCTGCTTGAAGGAACGTAATTAGGAATTTTCGGAACGCATTTCATGTACTGTCTTGTTAGGGATATCTTCCTTCTTTGCATGTTCTACAATTACTTATACTCTTAAGCTAAGGAGAGTCAGTGGGGACATGATCCGATTATTTAAATTTAATGAAATGGAGGATGTTGTTCTTGATGGACTAAATTTCTGCACTCATGAAAAGTCAAGGGTCAATTTCATCATGAGTCATATTAATAAAATTTGATGACTTTTGTTTGTACACTAATTTTATGAATTATTTTTGGTTGTATTTTTCACTCATTTCTAATCACGCAAATATTTTGATGACACTTGCTTCAAAGGCAACAATATGAATATTTTAATTGTTTTATTTCTTAAATAATTTATAATCATGTTAATATTTTGATGAATTTTGCTTGAATACCAACTGCATATCTTTTTAGTTGTTTTATCACTAACCTATAATATGAAACAGGTTCGTTATTTCAAAAATTTCCAGGGGAGTCAAGGGTATATTACTTAATGCTTATCGCATAGAAAACAATGAAACCACAGTCTACATACATGTAAATAACTTGATTTCCGAAAGTTAGGAGGGAGGTCGATTCCCCCTCCTGAGCCCTGCAAAGGAGGGGCCAAGTATGAAATCTTCTTGGTTGTTTTTTCACTGAGTTCTAATCACGTTAATGTTCCAATGAAAGCAAAGTTATTTGCTTTTGAAACTTGACATATTTATAAACATGGGATGATTATCAAAGAATTACAAATACATACTATATCCTGATTGCAAACTCAAGCTTGCTTGTTATGCTGCTGTGGGAAGCTAAATTGCGGTATCTGCAGAAATGTGTTTCTGAGATGTTTGAAGAAATGCATTTTGGATTGCTTACTAAGGTTTGTAAAATGTTGGAATTTGTCAATATTTTCATGCTTAATTTCAGCCAAAACTAAGCAAGCAAGCTGGTACAATAAAGCTAAAGTACAATAGTTGACAAAAAGGCAAAAACATGAATCATTTGTAGATGCAGCAATATATTGCTGTTGATTTTGAAATGTGATAAAGTAAACTCCGGATTATCCTCGGAATAAGGGGACACAAGTACCACGGATAATAAAAATCTTGGATTAACCACAAAAAACTAAAATGAGGGACAAATAAGGTAAAAATTTTCCTTCCTCAAAAGCTTAGCAATATTTATTGATGCATAATACTTTCTTCAAACAGTGAAAATATACACCGTACGTAAAAATGTTTTCCACAACAGAACTTAAGATCAATAAAGAACAAGTGTATGTATGATGAAGAAAGCGCAAAAAATAAAACAAAAATAACCGAGTTTAAATTGACAATTTTTTGACAAAAAAGAACAGCCATAGGTATTTCTTTTTACTGCGAAAATGCATGTTCCTGATTGTTGATTGACTGGCGGATAATAGGAAGTTTACTGTATTTGAATAAAATATTTATTTTTCAATTGATAACATGAAGTTCAATATTTCTGCATGTAGCATCAATTTTTCATGCACTTTATTGTAAAGGCATGACACAAAGCGTTTCATATCAAAGCCACCTCAATCCATTTCAAAAGGATTTTACAGGAGACACAAAAAACATTTCAGGATTAGTTTTTCCGAAAGATTTTTCTTCTTTTGATAAAAATTTAGTGTATATCTTCATTTTTGTTTTCTTTTTTGAATTTGCTTTATTGTCTAATTAAACTGTGCAGCAAAAAAATACCTTCAAATTGCATCTGACATAATTCTCCCTGATCCTTACGTAAAGTGATCCCCTGAATCCAAATATGACCACCGTTTATTTATTTTATGTATTTCTTTTCATCACAAAGGGATTTATTTATGTATGACTAAACAAGGTTATTTTTATTCGTTTATTTCTTCACTTGTTGTTATTATTATTGTATATTGTTCAATTTGTTTGTATATAAGTTTTACTCGTTTTTAAACAATCTGAATTGATCTGGAAAACTTATAGTTCAAAATTATAAATTAGATGAAAGTGTTCTACATAGAATCGTTACTGACCCGTTAAGTGTAAAAAAAATTGTTTTAATTAATGAGTTCCATTTTGTGTATGATGTTTCAAACATTAGTATACCTGCCATGGCTACAGAGAGCCAAGGTGGACCCCTTGTCAGTTATGTTGCTGGGCCCCTCCCGCCCCCCAAAAAAAGAAAAGAAAGGGGGGGAAAGAAGGAAAAAGGGGGAAGAAAGGAAAGAAAGTGCGGTGGAGGGGACATGACTACACATCAGTATTCAAAGGAGGGTGCAAAGATTTGATTGAACTTTGAAGGATAGTAAGCAATCCCTGTAGTATTCTTCTCTAAAGAACAATGAAGAATGTGATATTACTGTGTGTTGCAATTATGCTCCCAGTAGATTTTAGCAGGTACAGTAAAACCCCTCCTTACGGACACCCCTCTTATGTGGTCAATTTTTAATACTCCAGTTCTAATGCAACTAACATATTAAATCCCTGTCCTGCAGACACCTCTCTATTGTGGACAAAAAAAATTGCCCCATTAGTTTTTACTGTATTTATTAGTATTTTTTAGGTAATTTTAATCAGGAAATCTAGGAAGGGGGATTTCTATCAATTCTCCATGTGTCATAAGAATGATGTGTATCTTGAAGAGCTTCAACATTTTTATTTCAGCTAATCCAGTAAAATGATTATATTTGTGCTTGTTATGGACTTTTATTTAATGTACATATTGCACCCCATCAAGGAAAGTAATACAACTCAAAAAAAGAAAATTATTTGTATTTTGACATCTTGAATTCAAATTATGTTTTTCGCAATCATGAGTGTGTGTATGTAGGCTTGTGTGTTTGTCTGTGGGGGTATGTGTGTTGTGTGTAGGAGTATGTGTGTGTAGGCATGTGTGTTTGTGTCTGTATGCAGGCAAAAGTGTGTGAGTAATTGTGTGTATGAATGTGTGTGTATGTGGGGGAGGTATGTGTATGTGTGTAGGCATGAATGTGTGGGTAGTTTGTATGAGTGTGTGCATGTGTTTGCGTGTGTGTGCATGTGTAGGTGTCTGTATGTATTTGTGTGTATGTGTGCGTGTGCATGTGTGTGTGTGTGTCTAGTTGTGTATGTATGCGCGTGTGTGTAGCACATGCATGCAACCTGGAGGCGGCTTTCGCTATAGGAGCAGCATCGTGAGGAGCCGGTCGACGGTGATGATGCGGAAGGTTAGCGGTGGGAAAATAAAATGATAGCACGCCAAAAACAGTCAAATAAAAGCAATAAGCAATCGTGATTGCTCAAAAAAAAAAAATAATAATTTGAATTTTGACGTCTTGAATTCAAATTAAGTTTTTCGCAATCACGAGTGTGTGTATGTAGGCATGTGTGTTTGTGTGTGGGGGGTATGTGTGTTTGTGTGCAGGGGGGATGTGTGTGTAGGCATGTGTGTTTGTGTCTGTGTGCTGGCATAAGTGTGTGGGTAGTTGTGTGTATGAATGTGTGTGTGGGGGGGGTATGTGTATGTGTGTGTAGGCATGAATGTGTGGGTAGTTGTTTGTATGAATGTGTGTATGTGTTTGCATGTGTGTGCATGCGTAGGTGTCTGTATGTATTTGTGTGTGTGTGTTTGTGTGTATGTGCGCGTGTGTGTGTGTAGTTGTGTATGTATGCGCATGTGTGTAGGACATGGATGCACCCTGGAGACGGCTTTCGCTATAGGAGCAGCATCGTGAGGACCCGGTTGACGATGATGGTGCGGAGAGTGGCGGTGGGAAAATAAAATCAAAGGACATCAAAACAGTCAAGTAAGAACAATAAGCAATCGTGATTGCTCAAAAAAAAAAAAAAAAAAAAAAAAACAGCATTGGAAAAAATTAAGGGTTTTCACAATGGCATGCCTGCCAAGTCTGCTGGTTTTTCCGGGAGATTCCTGGATTTTGATCATTTCTCTTGATTGTGTATGGTATGTAAGAAACATTTGGTTGTACTAAGAAGGATAGTAAAAAAATTTCTTTCTTCTTTAACTAGTAATGAAAAATCCATCATAAACATCTACTGGATTTCTTAATGGTCAACTAGATTTTTTCCCAGTAGATGTTGGCAGGTATGCAATGGTAGTTTTAGCTGACCTAGTCTTAAATATTACAATATGTGAAAAAGAATTATGCTGTAAAGTGTAGTTTTTGTTGTCTAAGTCAATGAAAGTGCATACATAAAGTTCGAAAATTTATCTTCTAAATTATGAAACTTGAAGGATGTGTCAATAGCGTTTTACGCCACCAAACACCGGTTATGAAACGAGCTTTGTGACAAGAAAGAGGGCATTAAATTTAGAATTTCAATCATTATTAGTGCGTTTTTCCAAAAATTTTAGTTGTGTCTCGTTCCTTGGTGGGTGCAATATTTGTAGCAGCAGTGTATGGTATGTATCCTGTGGAATGTGGCTTGTCATGCCAGATACTTTAGAAACTTCAGATTCATTCAGTGCAGGTGAAAAATACTCTTGAAATGCAATTTTGCAAGTTAAGTAACTCAGTTATAGGTTCATAGGTTCCATTTAGATCCTTTATTAGGAAATAAAGTATAAGACAAAACCTTTTTTTTTTATTTTTTTTATTTTTATGATCAGTGACGGAAAAGATGAATGCTTGAAAGAATTGTTTGATTTGGACTCCATCATGTTCAAAAAATTTAAATATAACATGGTTCATAGACAAGATCGCCCAAGGAAGGGGCGATGGCGCCCCTCCCTTGATGCACTCTCCATTGGTAAATTTTCTAAATTGAAGCTCAAAAAACGCAATTTTAAGCAATCTTTGATAATGTTAAAGTTAGGGTAAGAGAAGTTTGGGGGCTTTCCCCAGGAAAGGTTTTAGAATTGAAGTCCAAAAACTTTTGTGATGAACATTTGCAAACCAGGATACATAATGAAGGGCATTAAAAAAAAAATCCATCGCCCTTCCATTAAAAACTTCTGGATTCGCCCTTGCTCTAAGATCTCAGACTCCAATAAATTAAAATGATGACTCACTGCAGTGGTTGAGAAAATTGAAATGGCATTAAGGATGAATAAATTTTATGCATTATATTACTTGCACTGTTTTGTTGTGCCTTGAAAATTGATCAACTCTTTTGCAAGTGCACTGTTGTTTGTCACTTGAATGAATTATAGTTTAATACACACCAAATAAAGTATTTTATTACAAGTGTGTTGTTGAATCTCATTACTATTTGGTCTATGATTATTATGTTTGATGCCTTAAAGTTTTACTTGTACTTTTTCTTTAATATCTTTTTAATGCTGCTAAGCAACTTGCCAACTTTCTAAATTAACAAAAACCGAAAATATTCTTCGTGTCACCACCATGCTTGCTTCCCATGCTTTAATTTTACATTTTAATGTAGCTTGATTGCTCTTCAGTAACTGATGCATTTATTTGGCGGATTGTTTTACATTTTAATATGAAACTTTGAATGTCGTCAGATTCTTTTGATAGAACTTTTCATGTTACTAAATAGCATGTGTTTTTTGGGGAGGGAGGCGGGGGGGGGGGGGGGTAACTTCATTTACCGCTTAGTTTAATTATTCGATGGTTTATTTAATATTTTTTGGTTATAGGTACACTCCTTTCCATTTTAAATCTTGGCTATTATTTTACATTTTAATCATTACAGCCATGCTTGGTCAAAGCCAAATAGAAACTACTTTTTGCTTATTGATACCAAAATTTGTTTTGTCTCTGTAAAGAACTTTTAAACAAACCAAGCAATTGGGCAAAAATAATCATCCAGATAATTAAATTAAGCCGCCGCTAGAATGCGAAATAATCGACCAAATAAAAAAGCAATCTATCAAGAAGAGTGAAAAGTTTGAATAAAATACTCCGCCAACTAAATAAAACAACATTAAATGCTCCAACAAAATGTTAAATAATCCGCCAAATAACTATATCAAGTCACACAGGGCTGCCACAAATGATGTCATGGTTTGAGAGAGGGCTTGTGTTCCTTAGGCTTGTGAAATTGTGACGAGAGAGAGGGAGGGGGTATCAAGAAGTGTGACAAAATGCATTTTTTTTACAAGAACATGTTTATGAAAAGTAGCGTGACGTGACTAAGAGGGGGTATGAGGAAGTGGAAGTGTGACACTTTGTGACAAAGGAGGATCGGGATGAGGGTCAAAAATGTTGTAAAAAAGTGTGACACGATTAATGGGAACAGCCTCTCAGTGAACAACAACTTATTATTAAAGTGTTATTTCAGAAAATGAGGAGTTGCATGGTGGTGACATTAACGTTTTTCTTTTTTATTCTCACCGATGTAGAAAGTAAACAAGTCGCCAAGTCAAGTACGTATCTGTAACGGAAAAGTACCGTTTTTTTTTTTTCATTTTAATGTTAATTTTAGTGTTACTTAAAGGTTTATTCTCTACGAGTTCACTAAAGAGATAAAATACTGTTTGGTATCGCCAAATGACTTTATATGTAACTTTTGCCAAATATGAAGGCAAATACTCGATAGTTTAATAATGGGAAAAAAATATTTAAATAAGTAGCAATCGAAAGAGAATTGCAAAACATATTTCTGGATGCACAAATTAATTGCCCTTGTACCCCATTTAGCGAAATATGAGGTCTTAAAGCTTGCCGAAATTAAATTCAAAAATTGCTTAATTGTTAATAGTTGCTAGGTTTGCCGCACCAACCCAATAGAAAACAAATATAATTATATTACTATTGATGTTTGTCACTAAGACAAACTAGTAATGTTCATAATGCTGCCATAATAGTCATAAATGAAGACTTCTAATTTCATTAAAATTGTAACTTTTAGTTTTGATTTATTCATAAGACAGTTTCCGATTTTTATTAAGAAACCCTTCAGTAGATTATCTTTCCCTGTGGTTGTCCTCATAATTTTCAAATTAGGAGAATTATCATAATATGGAACATGCCAAATTGGCGAAAAAAATTCCCACTGATCAAAGCCATTTTTGTCCCTCATACCTTAGTTTTATAATTTAATGGAACTCTTCATTTTAGTTTATGACTTGTTTTTATTTATTTGATGAATTATTTACTACTTTAATTGCTTAATTTAATCATTTGGCGTCCCCCTCTTTTCAGTCTAATGCAGCTAAAAATTAAACAATAAATTTTAAGTTTCAGCAATGCTGATTTTGGCAGCGCTTGACAAGTGGAAAAAAGCACTTTGTTTTGACTTGTTTGGGGAGAAAATTGTGAAAATGCGCCAAATGTTTCACGTTATAATTCCTCTAATTTGCCAGGATGTCATCGACGAAAAGTTAAAATGTTCGTCTCCTAGTAGCCAAGTTAGGTGTACTTCCAAATGAAGATGAAAAAGCTCGACTCAGATGGGTGATATCAGACATAATCATTGGGAGATTGTTCGAGCTGCGTCTTTTCTCCTTGGCCATACTTTCATCAACAAATAATTTAACTTCATTTTTAGACATTTCTCCTTCTGATTGAGGTTTAATTTGCTGTATCGTTCTGCTTTCTTGCATTCCGCTGGATTGTGCCTCAATTTCTTCCTCGCTCCGTACCACGCCATCTTCTCTCGTCGATCTGTGAAAGGTTAGATCCTTTGGCTGATTTGATGAGCATCCTTCTGCAAGAACCATCCACATCAGTAAGAACAGGGACAAAATCAAAATTAAAGTGCAGTAGACTTGCGCTTGAAGGACGTTCAACGAAAAAGCTGTTGCATTGAAGGCAAATATTATGAGGTGATTTTGGTATGAACGCATTATTTTGTGGAGCATTGCAAGATCATCACTTTTTAGTAGATGTTGATCAATCCAGATATCAACTCAATTCGAAGAAAAAGTATTGAACACTTTGTAAAGTTAGTTAAAAATCTGTTGAATAGGTTATGATTATCACGATGCACTTGTCCCCAAATTCTTTTGTAGATATTCTCAGCTCATAGGGGTTGTGAAAGTCTGACTGAAATTTCAAGGCTGAAACAGATCACGGGGCCCCACTTAATTCTTATAGGCCGTGACAATCGCTGAAACTCATGGCAACAAAGAGTTCGCTACAGGGAACCCCTCTTTCCATTACGTTGCCATTGATTGGTGGATTCAGGGGTTCCATTCAGCGCCTCTTGCGGTCAAAATGGACGATGTCCAACCAAAAATAAACAAATTTTGAAACGTTGACATTGATTGGTGGATGCATGAGCTGCATCGGTTTAACACAGAAAATTCATAAATTGTCTAGGCCCGTTAAGCGCCAGCGCTATCTAATGGGGAAATGAGCAGATCTAAGAGTTATTCAAAATTAGTCTTATGAAATGAATTTCAATTAAGGCTGAAACAGATCCAGCAGTTGCATAGGTGTTTTGACACATATTAATTACATATATATTTAATGGCTTAGTTCATTTGTTTGGTTGAACTTTTTTCATTTTAATGTAACTATATTAGTCTTATTTAATGCATTATTTAAAAACTACAAAATCGCCCGTCAAGGTTTGACGGGTAAAAATTGCTTCTCTTCTACATTTTAATGAAGCAATTGCCTGTTTTGTGATATTTTGATAGTTGAAATTTTAATCCTAACTCCAGTGGATTAACCCTAAACTCCAGTAGATAGCGTTCATTGTTGACCGCTTTTCGTTTCTTCATTCCCCTGAAATGACAGTCTTACCAGTAAAACAGTTAAGATACTGGATCGAGTTCAGCCTTGTCACAATAAAGTCTTTTCCTGCATGTTAAACATTACCAAAACAAATTATCATCTCGTGGCGCGAGTTTCATTGTTGATGATGTCAGCAGCGTTACTTGATCATTGGCTATGATATATAGGAGAATTAAATTTCCAATTTCAGCAATATTGATTTTTGCAACGTTTGACGAACGAAATGCTTTTTTTTTTTTTTTTTTTTTTTTTTTGACCAGTTTGGCGGAAAATGAAGAAAATGAACCGTGAAAAGTAACACCCTTAACCTGTTCTTTTGTATAGGCTTTCATGGAGTTATAATCGTATACAATTTACGCTCATAAAAGCGTACTAATTCTTTTTCCACTGAAATTGATCCTTTTACCTTGCAATAATATATTAGAAAAATCGAAAAGATTTATGTGGTACTACGATAAAGGATTTATGCGGTAATAACCTGAAAATCACCAGTTTTAGACTTTCATTAGAACACCATAAAAACTGGCTACACAAAAAAAAATTAATTTGAATTTTGTCATCTTGAATTCAAATTATGTTTTTCGCAATCACGAGTGTGTGTGTGTGTGTGCAGGCGTGTGTGTTTGAGTGTGGGGGGGGGGTATGTGTATGTGTGTGTAGGTATATGTGTTTGTGTCTGTGTGCAGGCATGAATGAGTGGGTAGTTGGGTGTATGTGTGTGTGTGTAGGTGTCTGTATGTATGCGTGTGTTTGTGTATGTATGCGCGTGTGTGTAGGATATGGATGCAACCTGGAGACGGTTTTCGCTGTAGGAGCAGCATCGTGAGGAGTCGGTCGACGGTGATGCTGCAGTGGGTGCTGGCGGGAAAATAAAATCATAGGAATTCAAAACAGTCAAATGAAAGCAATAAGCAATCGTGATTGTTTTTTAAAAAAAAAAGAAAATTAATTTGAATTCTGAAATTTTGTATTCAAATTATGTTTTTCGCAATCACGAACTGAGACAGGACCCTACTCATTGGAGTTTTTGTTTCTAGAATCAGCTCCTGTCCCCCCCCCCCCCCCCAAGTCTGCCTCTCCTCCTGGGCAGTTACGTGTGCATAGTTGTGTGTGTGCGTAGACCTGTGTGTATGTGTGTGAGCGTGCGTGTAGGACATGGACACCTCCGACCAGGAGAAGCGGATAGCTCAAGACCGGAGCAGCTGCGCCGCGCCGCCTGCAGAGGACGGTGGGCGGTGGTGCTGCAGAGGCTTCTGGTGCAAGCTGAAAAAGGCACGGACCTCAAAAACGGTCAAATGAGAACAATAAGCAATCGTGATGGCTCAAAAAAAAAAAAAAACGATCATAAGGTACATTACAAATTGCATGAAGAGAAAGTACATACATAGACAAGCATTTATCGCCCGGGCTGCCAAGACGGGTAAGGGATGGCGGGTGGCCAAAAAACTGAATTTTTTTTAAAGCTTATGCCTATAACCTTTAAATTATCTTCAGAATTCTGTAAGATCTCTGCAGATCTAAATCTGAAGAATGTTTGAAGAAACCGCAGCATCGAGATCAGGGCCTGATTACCGCACATGCCTACTAGGATAGGGCCTGGAGCCTCCCTCTTCCTAAGGAGCCCCAAATTACTTAAAGAATTATGCAGAGCATTAAAACTATACGAGTAATGGACACATTTTCAAAATAATTACTTGTTAATTGGAAAAAAAATTTCGTCAGTGAGAAGTTTTATTCACTTTCCCAGTAAGAGAGGCTCCAAAGGAGATCCATAAATGCACATGATAAATGATTTACATAATTTTGTGATAGGCAAGGGGACCTCCAAATATGCATTCCGAAGGACCCCCAAACCAGGAAATCAACCACTGCATTCCGCTATAGAGCCTTCAGGGGGCCTCCAAATCATTGCGGGCCTAGAGCCTAACTTTTAGTTAGTCGGGCCCTGATCGAGATGGCCATTTCTCTAAGCTAAAAGTAAAAAGTGATTGATAAATGATTGTTTTGATCGATTCATCTGTTTGTAGAAAGAAGAATCGGCTTAACAAGTGTGTGTTTCACGCTTTTCTCATGTTATTATTTCATGAAAATTAAAATATAGCTTTTGATTGCTAGGAGAAAGTCTGCTATGGCTGTCCGTTCCGATTTTTGTGCCTGTGTTCTGAACTATTTCCTATTCCTATTCCTATTCAGAGTCACAACTGACTACAACTGTATTTATGTCGAAGACTGCATACTAAGTGCCTTGCCTCCATTATTTTATATACCGATAGATGGCAGCACCATCACCGGATCGAACAGTTAATGAGAATTTAGAACTAGTCCAAAAGCTAATAGCTTCCTAGTACTAGCACCCCCAGAGGTATCGTTTCACTTGGAGGACATTGACACCACGAGCAGGGCCGGATTTACAGATCTTACTCCCATGGGCCCGAACATTTTTGCCGCCCCCCCCCCCCCTTGTTACTTCATTAAAAAAAACGGTAATTTTATTCAAGGGTAAAATGTTTCGAGTTTTATAACTTTCTCTTCTGTTCGTTGCGTAGTGAATATAACAGAATATAAACAACCACGGAGACCCCTATTTTATAATACTAAATGTTCACTTTATCAAAGGTCAAAGTTGCAGTCGTTAATATGTAGTTATTGAACTCCGCTAGTAGTTGACAGAACATTTGACTTCTTGTCACATTTTTTTTGAATAGTTAAACTTTTGTAAATTGTTAGAAAAGGAATTACTTTCTTTGACCCAGGAAACAGATGTTGTGAGTATGGAAACCCATTTTCTTAGAGAAATGAGCATAACACTATAGTAAAAACAAGTAATATATAAAAAAGCTTTTTTAAGGCAATTCCTACTTAGGTCAACGTAGAAAAAAAATACATGTGCTCTATTAAGCACCATTTAAGCGTTAAATAGCTTAACTTTTTGATGGATCATTTTTCATTTTAATGGAGCTTTAGGTATTGTTTTAAGCCCCGCCTGGTTTAAAAATCAACCATTTAAGTTTATACTTCAACAACTTTGTTCCGGCAGTATTTAACATGCAGTTTGTTTTGATTTGTTTTATTTTATGAAACATTTTGAACTTGCACAGTGAAATTATGCATTCAACAATAAAAATGAATATTAATGAATTTACTATTGAAGGCTCACCTTAATATAGCATGAAATTAGTTTCATTAAAAAGTTCACAATGATTAGTTAATTAATTACTTTGATTATAGAATATTGCATTGTCATCGCATCTGAAGTCGTGTTCCAACCCAGAAAGAAATCTAATGACAGGAAGTGGGTGAAAATTGAGCTGCATGATTTAAACAAGATATATATAAACAATTGAATAACATACTGAAAGGCAACGCCAAGTAAACTATTTCTCATGAAAAGAAGATTTTATTGCTGAAAATATTACGTACTTTGTTACAGAAAGGTATGACAAGATTGGGATAAAATAAGGAATTGAAATAAATGACAAGTTGCGGATATGCTTAAGAGTGTTTTTTTTTTTTCTCTTACATTTTGCCGTGGATACAAATGGGTCTAGTTCATGAAAAAAAAAAAAAAAAAAACTAATTCTTATGGTGGTAGAACTCAAAAATCACTTTTATATAGCTATGATATCTTCATTAATTTTCCAATATGATTTATATTTTTATATATTTCGAAATAAATTGTTACGCTATTACACTACTTTGAACAGATTCAGTCCCACTCGATTCATTATGGTCGTTTTAAAAACTAACAATGCTCATGCTAGTTGAATTCAATTAATATTTAGAGGAATTAAACAAAAAAAATCAACAATATTGAAACACTAATTTTTCTCAAATTTAAAATACCTTGAACTTCCAATTCGAACAACATTAAAACTAAAAGGATGATAGAGAAACTCAGAAACTGTGCTTTTGAATTTGCAACTAAATTACAACAAAAATAATTAAAATAAATAAAACTATTTTATTGCTGAATTTTTTTATTTATCATTTATCAAATTTAGCTATTTAATCATCAACACTCAACAAGAATTTTGAGTAAGAACGGCCTGAAGCACCGACGCAGACAATGAGTTTTTTGATGCGATGATTTTTTTCATCTTTAACTCGTCACATGAGCACAACTCAAATACTTATATCATATTATCAAGTTTTGGGCACATTAGTTTGAACGTATATTAAATGGCTTGATTAATGATAAAAAACATTCAGGATAGAAAAAAAACCTAAGAAATGAGTACGTTCCCATAAAACTATGATTTGATTTATATATACAAAAAAATCAGCAAATTCCTTAAGACAAAAGCACGTCAAATACTTAAATTCAAAGGAAATTCACTACTGGTGGGTGAATAGCAGTAAGAAATTAACATAATAAATAACATTATAGATATATAAACTTACAGTTGAAATTTTAAAAAAGGTGTTTGCACTTGATTATTAACATATTTAGAATACGAATAATAAGAGCTGTTTCATTAAAACCTCTTACGTCTTGCTTTACTATTGGCAAATGTATCAATAACCTCATTAAAGTCTAATTTAACAGTTAAGTCATTTTCAATAGCCAAAATCGATAAATGAACTGATTTTTGTTGGCCTACTGAAGATCTCAAATAATTTTTGATCCGGGAAAGTGTGGAGAAAGATATTTCAGCTGCACAGTTATAGTTGCTGGTGTGCATAAAAACACTTTAAGGCAAATGCTTATGTTAGGATATAAGTCTTGGAGATCTTTTGATTTTATAAATCGATACAGCTCTGACAGGGACATTTCTTCCGTACTATCCGGTTTTTCTTGGGGCAGGAGTCCCTTTAGATGAATACACTCGATCACCAATGAAGAATATTCAATGTCAGCTGTATAAAACTTTTGCAGTGAGGCTGCTACTGCTGTTATTTCTTCCACATCTAAGTTACGTAGATTTGACAAAAATGCAAATCTATTTGAAAACTCTTTATATACACCAATTCTCTTATTCAACTCGGTCGAAAGCTTATCAGTTATTGTTGCATAATTTTCTTGCAGGCAACGGATCTGGTTTTCTTCTGTTTCCCCACCTTCTTCAAGTTCAGATGAATCTGATTCATCATAGAATTTCCTCCTCTTTCTCTGTCTCTTATTGCTTTCAAGACAATCACTGTCTATGCCAAAAATATTTCTAATCTCCTGTAATTTCTTCTGCGCATCAGTAATAAAAAAATATGAAGCATTTCTCAGCTCGTTCAGAAATTTTTCAAGGGAATTGTATAAGTTAACAACAGTGTACAGATTAATTCGATGGGACTGTATTTTTTCGCTTACAGAGTTGAATTCGTTTAGTACATTTCCCCAAAATGATGCCATGAATATTGTTTCAAGAGAAATGAGTTCTTTTAAAATCCCTTTAGCTTTGCTCTTCGTAATTCCTTTCTCTTCTTGGCTATCGGTCATACTCTTTAGGCATTTTGCAATAGGCTGAAAACTTCTATTTAAGCTTTTGCAAGCATCTTCTCTTGCTGACCATCTGGTTGTGCTTAGAGTTTTAATTGTTAAGTTCTTCTCACCGGGTTTATAAAACGACTCAAGGAGGCTCCATCGATGGATAGATGAAGAGAAAAATTGTAGAGTGATTGCAGTAAGTCAAAAAAGTTTTTCGCAAGAGTACAACATTCTGCAGCATGGAATCCTACTAAATTGAGAGAATGGCCAGAGCAAGGAACGTAAGATATCAATGGATTTATTTCTTTTAGCTTGGCTTGTAAGCCATTATATATTCCAGACATGTTGTATGCGTTATCAAACGATTGTCCACGACAGTTTTGAATGTCTAAATTATGTGTCTTCAAAAATTCGAAAACTGCTTCTGCAAGTTCTACACTTTTATGACCTTGGTTTTTCAAAAAACCAACAAATCTCTCTTCAGGGTATCCCATTTCATTGACATATCTTAAAATAAAAGACAACTGGTCATTATGTGTCACATCGGGTGTTGAATCAACTATAATTGAGAAATATTTCGATTCTTTCACTTCTTTTAAGATAGTTTCTAGAACTTTCTTACCCATTAAACCAATTAATTCATCACATACTGTTGATGAAAGGTAAGATGTATTTCCTTGACCAGGGTTACCGTACTTTTGAATGTGTGATTTTAAGAATGGGTCAAACTCTGCAATCAATTCAAGGCACATCATAAAGTTGCCATTACTGGTGGAACCAAACACTTCATCGTCTCCTCTGAAAGCTAGTCCTCGCGTTGCCAGTTTTTTAATAACGACGACAACTCTATGAAGTACTTCCCTCCAATACTTCACTTCCTCTTCAATTTGCGTTTTTAACTGCCTGTCAATGGAACCTATTTCAGCAGTTCTTTGCTTAAAGGTTAG
The DNA here is from genome assembly GCF_026930045.1 of Uloborus diversus. Lineage (NCBI taxonomy): Eukaryota > Metazoa > Arthropoda > Arachnida > Araneae > Uloboridae > Uloborus > Uloborus diversus. The sequence goes on from NC_072739.1 coordinate 4,571,839, forward strand.
GACACTGTCAAGATGTGTATGAGAGTTCTCATGCTCTTTAAGCCTTTGAAAACCATGCTTCCAATCATTAAAACCACCGTCAGTAAATTGAGTTGAAGTGGTGCAAAATAGTTTACACGGGCCACAAAATATAGATCCTTGGCTGGGCGAATAGATCAAGTAATCTCTATTTACTATTTCTCCGTTCGCAAGTTCTCGATTAAAGAGTGATTTTTTCAAAAACTTATTTTTTTCAGGGTACGATCTTTTTGATTGTTCAAAATTTCCATCCTTATTTTGATCAAACCCATTTTTCACGAAGAAGTCTCTGGTATCATCATTGACGGTCCAGAATATTGGATCATTACTGGGCTTGTCCGTTCCACTGGAGGTACTAGACTTCGTGGGATCAGGTTGAAAACGATCATTATCCTTCCCCTCAACATCATATGCAGCTTCTTTCTCTTCAGTAATTACTTTATGTCTTTCTTCTTTTACCTCTACGTTTTCTCCGTGTTCTATAGTTGAATTCGAGTTCAATTCGGAAGAAGGTTCCTCTGAACGTGGATTAGTTTTAAAAAAATTATCTATTTTTATGGTTTTATTTACAACTTCACTTAGCTTTTTCCTCTTTTCGTCTGCTTTTTTCTTATATCCTGCGCCACTGAGCCTTTTGCGTCCGTCCATCTTTTCAGATTTAAGCACAAATAGCCGATATAGTATCTGAATTCGGCCACTAAATGCACCAAGGTTTCTTTATTGAAATATTTGCACTGATTTAAGTATCCAAGTGTCACAGCTTTTGGTATCACACGAAAACAAAAGTAATAATTTTCAGCATAAACATTCACTGCAATTTAAAACAATACTTTTGTGAGGGAGAGCAAAATAACACGAGCTTACGGAATAAACGAAACTTGTGCACTGTAGTAGTACCATAGCACTACCTGAAGCCCATACGTCACATTCCATCGTTTAGCCTCAGGTATAAATTTGCCTTCGGAAACGGACCGACATCTGGACACCAGACCTCTCAGTTTCCTGTGCGAAATGTATGAACATACAAATTCCTCACCCCCAAAAAAACGGCGAATATTTAGGCCCGCATTTTGAGGAACCTTCTTGAAGCGAACCTTCTCGGTCCGGCGTTTGGTGAGTTACGGTTACGACCGTTACGACCAGTAAAAAAAAATCAGCAAAAGCGCAACCGCCATTCGTCCGTTTCCTCTCCTTATCAAACGCCTTCAAGTTCCCGCTAAAAAATACCTCCCAGACAGACACCTTTAAGCTAATTAGAACCATGTGACTGATGTTACAATGGTGTATTCATATTCCCAGGACCTGAGCATGGAGGGAGGGAGACAGTCAACCTTTAGCCGGTTCTCTTTTCTTTTCTTTTTTTTTTTTTTTTGATAAAATTTTTAATTTAAACACATTGCCACTCTCTAGAATTTGCCGCCCTCCAGAATTTGCCGCCCTGGGCCCGGGCCCATGTGGCCCATGCTTAAATCCGGCCCTGACCACGAGCATATTTAACGTCGTCCAGTCCCCTTTAATGACGACGATGGGTCTTCGACCATCGAGGTTCGAACCCAGGACCCTCCGACCCCGAATCCGACACTCTACCAATCGGGTTACCACGGCCCCTTCTGAACTATTTAGAGAAGGTAATTTGATCAATAAACGTAAAAATCCAACAGCATAGCTCATTTTTCTTTTAATCACCTGAAGGGGCACCTCCATAAGATGATAGGGGTAGGGACATCGCCCGTACCTCCCTCTTTGACCACCGACTTTTTTGCTGAATCAGCCGCCTATGGATGGCGCCCATATTTACTGTGCCTGTTTTAACACCTTTTTCTCGAACATTTTAACCCTTGCCTGGTTGATGTGGGACACTAGCGCCTACTCCATGGGGCTTGGGGGAGACCTCAGCTCCCTCCCCCTAATCGTTTGTGTCTGTGTGTGTCAGTTTTTAGAGGAAGCGGCAAGGAGAGCTTTATGTGAAGACAAGTTTATTTTTGCTTAACGGAGTGTCAATGAGAATTGTGACTTTTTGAGAAATTTGCAGGCCTTCATGAAGCTCTAAATATTAAGGCAAAGACAAATATACAAAAAAATGTTCCTGTCCGCCTAGACTTATATTTTCAGGATTTAAGAGGACTGCTTTGCGGTGCGTCAAATATGAGGGGGGAGTTTGGTGGACTTCAAAAGTTGGTTTTAAATTTACAATTTCAAGCAATGTATGTCCACTGCATAGCTCCAGGGCACAACCTGGGGGTGGCATTAAGGAGCAATGCCCTACCTTTTATGACTGATGCTCTACTTATAAAATTACACGAAAAAATGGTCTAATTGTGAGGGAAAAGTCCCCGAAACTCCCACCCTATAACATCCACAAAGATACTCTGAAATTACGTTTTAATAACTTCAATTTCTGAAAATTTCGAGAGGAGAGTACCGAACTCCATCTCTCTCCCTAAGTTCATCAAAGGCGGCCCAAAATTGCATTTTTAGGACTTTAATTCCTAAAAATTTGGACGAAATGCTCCGATTTCCATTATTTTGCCTAAAAATGCTGTTTTTAACACTAATGTTTTGAGTCATTTCCATGGGAAGCCCCCCCCCCCCAGCCTCCCCACTCCCTAACATCACCAAAGATCGTCTAGAATTGTATTTTGGAACTTCTGTTTCGAAAATTCCAAAGGAGATTTCCGCATCCCATTACTTTCCGTCATATCATCACACATGGAATACTGTTGCGTTTTCTAGAACATCACTTCTAAAAATTTCCATGGGAGAGCCCCTTTTCATTAATATCATAAAACATGGTATCACCTGCATTTTTGAAACTTCAATTTCGAAAAATTTCTGGGAAAAATTCCTTGAATTCCTACGTTTCTTCCAACGTTACCGAGAAAAAATTCTACCACGTTTAAGTTTTAAAATTCGAAAAATTTACCAGGATGGGCATCTGAATCTCCAATCCCCAACATCACCAAAGATCATCTATGTTTTTCCAGCTACATTTTTAACAATTTTCTGAGGGAGAGCCCCCATGCCCTGTTTCTGTGCGATATTACTTTGCGTCTGAGATAATGTTGCTAATTGAAAGGCTTGCTAGAAAAAGGAGGTAGCTCCAAATTTGAATTTTCAAAAGGTCTGCATTAAAGCTTTAAACACCTGATCACATTCCAAACAAAAAAACAAAAAAAAAATGACTTCTCATGTATAACTGGTTTGAGAAGCGTACAAGAGAAGTTATCACAATAATGAAAAAGAAAGAAGAGGATTGGTGTTGTGCAAACCTTTTCAAAACATTGAAATTGGAGCTACCCCCTTTTTAAGAGCAAACCCCTCAATTATCTTTCTCTGCACATGTTATGTATGACGCAATTGTCCGAAATTGTGTGCTTATATTCCAGTAACGACCCCATCCTGGTCCATTAAAACAAATGAAATGGTCTAATTGAACCAGAAGATTTCTCTGTACCAATTTTTAGATTATTTATCTTGGAAACCTCATGTTACATGTTGCTCGTTTGAAAAATTATGCTCTTGAAAATATGTAAACTGTCATTTTCAAGGTTCAAAATAATTCTGAATATTTCTTTCTTTCTCTTTTTTTTTCTTTCTTTTTTTGTAGGGAAGGGAGGCCCCATAAGAGAACCCCCATAGACCCCAGAAGATGTATAGCCCTTCCACCCAATAATTTTTGCAAGCTGGCGCCCCTGATGTGGGGTACGTTACACACACCAGCAAAATTTTAATTCTAAAATATCGTCATTTAATTTTACAAGAATGTGCCGTGAGTTCAAATACCTTTTATATACAAAAGTAACTGGCCATAACAGAATAAGTAAGCGGGGAATGCAGTCGATTGTTTTGCTGTTTGGGGGGCAACGAACTTCACCTCCCAAAAGTGTTACAATTTTTCCTGTTGCGTTTTTTGTAGTTATTATTTTTAATTCAAATCAAATATTTTCCTTCTAGACGTTGTCAATTTATAATTTTGTCTTTAAATTGTTTTTTCGATAGAAATTTCAAACTGGAATCTATAGGTATCGAAAAATGAAGAAGTAACATTATGTTAATTTAAGCGTACAGACGCGTTGCTGTTACTGTTATTATTCCAGCAAAAATGTTATTTTACTTCAACGAGTACCTAGAAAGTAATGTGGAGATTATCTAAATCAGAGGTTCCTAAACTTCAGACCTCCGTGGACCCCCCCCCCCCCGGGAAAAATTACAAACTTCATGGACCCCCCCTCCCCCCCTCTGGTGCGCAAAATGATTTGACACAATTAAATCTATTTTTTTTCCAATTTATTTTCACGCTTTTTTGCCTTTAAATCTATTTATTCATTGTTCTGTGTATTTTTCAGATCTCTTGTCTGGTTTTCATTTCTTACCCTATCATTTTGAGTTATGGAAGTAAAATTCTATTTGGAATTCAGTTAGGAAAATGTTATCACCAAGTTTCTACAACAAGTTTGCTAGTTCAGTAATAAAAATGAACTTTTGAAGCTAGTGAACAAAACACTGTTGGCCTACTTTAAGTGTATTAAGTTATGCACACAAAATTAATTAATGTGTAGTGTGTTGAGTTCCGAGGGGGAAGGGCTGCTGCGTCCTGCATGTACGTAAGCAAGATCTTTTTTATTCCTTATAAATGTGCTTTCCTTTTGAATTAAAATACCGTTATTTGTCCTTCAATCTCAATTATATTTAACGTTTTAGCTGGATAGCACCGCGGAGCCCCTGGCATGGACTCCCGGACCCCCGGGGATCCGCTGACCACAGTTTGGGAAATTCTGATCTAAGTAATTTAAGGGGAGTCAGTACCCTAAATACTGGGAGAAATACCGTAGCTCATGGTGAGCAAGGTTCAAACATTAAGGGGTAAACTCCCAGCTGGGCTGACGCCCAGCACGGGGATCTTCCCCGGCGCAATAAGTACCAACCCGTCCGTAGCACTTAACGACTATCGACCGTCGCACCTAGCCGTGCGGGGGGACCGCTACGCGGACCCCCCGGACGGTGGAACCTAAGGCTCACAGCTAAGTGGTAGGGTGTGTGCTTAGAAAAGTACCCTAAATACTTTCAGAAGTTCGATTTTTTTATTTTTATATATTTTGAAACTCTATTTCAATACCTTTTTGATGATACAAACTTCTTGGCCGTACTCTTATTAGAAGTAAGTTAAAATAAGCTTTTGAAAAAAATGAAAACCTATTTTGATGAGGTATGATTTTTCCCCTTTAAAATGCAATATGTTGAAATGGTATTTTTGAAATAAAATGTTCCTTTTCTCAGAAACTAAATTGTGTTAGGCTTTGAAATTTTTACCACCTATTACATACATCTAATTGCATATACTGAAGTAAAATTTTTCTCATATTCCAAAAATATTATTTTATAGAGTTGATTTCGTGTTGCGAAATAGGCATTTTTTGAGAGAAAAAAAAGTGACTTGCACATTAGATTTTTTTTAGAAAAACTAATCATTCTTTCTGTAAAATTTTACTTCAGTACATATAAAAGAGTCTACTTAAGGTACAGAAAAAATTTCATAATTGTATCTTTAATAGATTTTCAGAAAAAGGTACATGCTGTGCAAATTAACATTGATGGTATGGATACTGACTCCCCTTAAGTGCCTAAGTATCTATCTCTAATATAACTAATTATCCAAGTAGTTATCTAATTAATTTGTACATTTATCTAAGTAACTTGAGAAGTGAAACAATTATTTTAATAAACGAGGACTTGTATCAATGCCTAAGTTTAAATTAGCTACCAGTTGCCATTTGAGATTGCTAGGCTAAGGCTAGCGTGAAACTGAGGATCTTTGGATACATCAATACAATATAGCGTGTCATTTCTATGTTGATTCCCTTGCTCTATGATTGCTAGATTCTAGATTCATACCTATTTATTGAGCAATCCCATTGCTTATTGTTCTCAATTGACTGTTTTGAATTCCTATGATTTTATTCCCCCCCCCCCGCCTTCCTCTGCAGCACCGCCGTCCGTTTACTGGCCTCACGATGCTGCTCCTTTAGCGAAAACCGTCTCCAGCTTGCGACCATATCCTACACACACACGCATACATAACACACCTACACACACACACACACTCCTACAATACACACCCCTACACACACACTCCTACGTACACACACATACACACACACGCATACCTACACACACATACAAATACACATGCACACACATACACTCATGCCTGCACACAGACACAAACACACACGCCTACATACACACACACACACTCGTGATTGCGAAAAACATAATTTGAATTCCAGATGTCAAAATTCAAATTAATTTCTTTTCTTTTTTTTATTTATTTATTTTCATTATTACACAATTCACTCACTGGTACCAACATTCTAAGATTTTTAACTGTTTAAACTGAACTATAGTTAGGGAAAACCTAACATGGCAGAGTGTCGTAATGTCCTGATTAGGGTCTGCATAGTCTTCACAGTGCTGCTAGGTTAGGTTTTCCGTTTTCCCCCAACTGTAGAGTGTAGAATAGGGGTACATTGGCATAATAATGAATTTACCGCTGTTGGCTACGGATTTTCGGTTTCCCCCCCCCCCCCCCCCCCCCCCCCCTCTAGTCTCTTTGACATTTAAAATTTTCTCTCCCCCCCCCCCCCTTACGTATACATACATCAAAAGGTAAGATTGGAACTGAAAAACAAGGGAAAGGAAATTTCTTGTCGGCGAAACTGGGGAATTCCGAATTTCCTAGTTAGGGACATTTTTCAAATATACTGCCGTGGGCAGGTAAAAAGCAGTAACTACAATTTTTTTTTTTTTTTCATTTTTTGTTTTCCTTTGTACTAGCTTTATTGTACAAGTTTGCATATTTGGTTTCCACTGACAAAAAAGCGTGAAAAAAAAAACGTCTAATTCCAACATTCCTAATGGGGTTGTTTCCTTCAGTCAAAAGTACTACTTTTAGTCATTGAAATGGATAGAATGAACAAAAATAAAATAACATGGACACAGAAAATACTTTCATTTTCCCAACAGTTATTTTTTGAATAATTTTTTAAATCGTCCGATCTTTCAAACAAGGCGTGGTCTTGATGACGTCACAAAAGATGCATTTTGGCGCATCTTTCTACCACGTTTCCACGTTATGATAATCAAGAAGCGAATTAAATATTGCGCTCTACGCATGCTATCAACCATATCGTTGCCAATACACGTGAGTAAAGATGCGAATTAAATATTTTGCTCTGTGAATGGCAACCCTGAATCCCATTTCATCATTTTTGATATCATCGGCAGAAGCCGTAAACAATGAAAGCGCTCCGATTTAAATTTTTTTTTTTTTTTAATATTAAACTTAAACAAATTATTTAAAAAATGGTCAGATCCTATGTTTTTAAGCGTGCTCTTTCAGAAAAAAAATACTTTTAAAATTTTGGAAACGACCCTATTGTTAGTATTGAATCTAACACACATTTCTTCAAATATCTCGAAAGCTCATTTCTGCAGATACCGCCGTTTGCCTGCCCACGGCAGAAAATTGCAATATTGGTATTGGCGGAATTTTTTTGTCAGATTTTGGCGATTCCATGCATTAATCTGTCATTTTAGTGAGCTTTTAAATAAAAGAAACCACTAAACAAGACTAAAAATTCCCATAAAGTGGAAAACAATTTGCCGAGTAAAGAAATTAAGCCATTAAAACCGTATAAGTGCAAAATAACTAACCGAATAAATAAAACAAATCATTTAATAACGTTAAAAGTTCCATTAAAATCAAAAATAATTCACCAAAGAAATAAAATAACATTAAAAAGTCCGTCGAAATGTAAAATAATTTACCAAATAACTCAGCCATTAAAAAAGCATGCACCAATGTACCCACATTTTTTAATCTTAATTTTTTTTATATATCTTTTAAAAACAATAGATTTTTTGAAAGGCATTTGTTCAATTACTTTTTGAAATCGTGTTTCGATATTCGTGAATTGTTATGGGTTTACTTTGGTATGCGGACGCCGGTTAATTGAATCAGTGGTTAATTGAATTCGCCGCTTTATTGAATCAGCCGCTTTATGGAGTCAAAACTGTTTAGAACAAACGTGATTCATTTTAGCGGCCACTGTAGTTTAACCCGTAACAGGGGAGGTGAAAAAGTAGGACGTAACAGGAGACGTGAGGTCTGAGAGACCGTTCTATTTTCAATTTTTTTAAATCGTGTAATTAAGATAAATTCCTAAAATTTCCCTTAGATGTTCTTTTAACTTTTATTAGCACGGGGTAAAAATATTTTTGAATTTTGAATCGAAATATACCTTTTCCGAGGAAATTGTGCTAGAGTCTTAAGAATTTTCGAGAAAATCATATGCTGCAGTAAATAACTAACTACTCGTAATAAAAATGAATCTATTTTTTATTAATGACATCATTTTAGTTCTTTAATATATACAGAACATTTTAGTACGAGAAATGTTATTGTATCACGTTACGGGAAAATTTTGACAGCCCTTTCGAATAATTCAGCCTTCATTGTCCATAGAACATCATTGCTTAAGGTTTGGGAACATTTCAAACAAGTTTCAATCTCATCTTGAATATTTTGCATCTCTTCCGCATAACGCGGTCAAGATAAATGAAACTATATTCGCGGTTCTAACGTTAAGAGCCATGTCTACGACTGCCGAAAATTGTAGCACTGAAGGGGAGGTGCAGTCTTACAGACCGCTTCTAAAGAATGCAATGAAATATAAACCAAATGCACTTGCCCCCTAAAGAGACTGATAAGCAGGGGGGGGGGTTCAAGATCACAAAACAAAAAGCTATTGAGGAAAACCATTCAATCGGACTGCAAATGAATTAGGGGTGATCGGATAAACGTTTGAGCGGTCTGTGAGACCACACCTCCCCTGTTAAGGGTTAAATAGTGATCCTTAGATCCACAGTACTTAAAAATGAACTTACCTTTTTTGCATAGATAATATTATATATTATCCCTTCAGGAAAGTAAAATCCAAAATTTAAGTAAATATGAAAGAAAATGCATTGTTTAGGAAGTTTCTTTTTGCCTTTATTAAACTTTGTAATATGTTGATAATACGTTTTCGAACAAAAGATCAAACACATTATTTTCAGCCATTCGAGCATTTTCTTAAAAAAATTTTTTGGAAGAATTTTTATGTCATATCTACGTCAAACCGCGTGAAATAATTAGCTTCATCACGATCACCACTTCTACAACACGATTTGTTAAAATTAATTTGTAAGCAGAACGATTAAAGTCAAACCAGTTAATGCGTTAAAAAATTTTCAATAAAACTTTTCCGTTGGAAAGTTCACTAAATTCAAGAAAAAGGCAATGTTCTCTGTAATAAGTGTCTAAAGATATCCAGAAATATTTCTCACTTGTCAACAAAATAATAATCACATAAATGTTCTTGAACTGGAGTTACCTGGTTCATTCTTTGAGAAACAAAGAGTTCTTCCAGAAGCTCTAAAGCTTGTTATTTAACGAGGGGAAACTTCATAAAACTGAGATTCAAACGTTGTTGGGGCATTGGCAAGGTGGTGGAGTTGGGCAACGGTGGTGGTGGTGTCCATGTTGGCTATGGTCAGTGCCATGAACATGGCCAGTCTCGCCTCTTTCTTCGCTGCTGCTACTGCTGTCAGCTACATGGTTGCCTTCAACTTGGTTGTTGGAAACTTCATTCTGGTTCGTTCCATCGCAGTTGCATGGAGGCGGGGGTGGACATCGATGCTCATGGTGTCCATGCTGGTGGTCATGTCCTCCATGGTTGTGGTCATGGTTTGGTCCATGCTGGTGATCATGTCCTCCATGGTGGGGCTTGCTTTCCGTCAGCGTGACCATCACAAGCACTGTCAAGCAAAATACCAAGCACAGACGACTCATTTTTCAAAAAAAGGATTCACAATTGTATGATTTCAAACCTCAATATTCAAACCACTTTCGCTAAATTTCCTTCCCATCGGGAAGATCTCTCATTTTATACAAAATTTAAGATAAGAAAAAACTAGAATGTTTACGAGATTGAAATGAAGTTAATTCCTTTCAACAGCTTATCTATGCTCTGACATAACCTAAGCCGCTCTACATTACTGTTTTCTGAAGAATCTGCGTAAAGAGGTCATATAGAGTTCTTTGAAACTTACTGGGACAGATAACTCCACACAGCGATTGATTGATGCATCTGGCAGCAACATGCAAATATTGCAGACAGGAAGATAACTTATTTTTATAAGGGATATAATCCGATATGAATTTATCATCGATTAGGAAGTATTTCGCATCAAAAAAACAACTTTCTATTTAGATTTCTGGAACGACGATGGCTTGCTGATTGACTTCAGAATTTTTGTACGTCAAATACCGATCAGTTGTCTTTGTGTAACACATTTTCTTTCATTACATTGTTGGATAAAATCTCTAATATGTTTTCTAGCCTACTTTCCGTAAAAAGCAAAAGAAGGAGAAAAGTATGGAAGAAGACAATAAATCTTTTTGTACCGTTGGAAAGAAAAAAAAAGATAAGAAATAACTAAAACATTTTAAAAATATCGGAAAATTAAAAATTGGAAAATAGGGTTCTGAGATGGGGGAACCATGTATGTCTGTTGGTCTCCCCCCCTCCCCACTTTACCAATAAGTTTTGAATGAACAGTCCGATTCGAACAAACTTTTTTTTGTTCATTAGATCTCGGCCAGGATCTAACCATTCCGGTATTACACTTTTTGATTTGAACATTTTTTTGGTCAATTTTGAACTTTTCAAAAAAACTTGGCGCCTACAGGGAAATTAAGAACAAATATTGATCCTGAACTTGAAGGCAATTTGCTTGCTTCAAACAACCTTTGTTGGAAAAAACCAAAACAACACAGACCCCAGTGAACAAAATGATTATTTAAGGTTTCCGCAAAACTCAACTAAAGCTTGAAAGGGCGGATCCAGAAAAATCTGCAAAATAGCCTGCACGAGAAAACAACAATAAATTTTTCCTAAAATTGAAAAGAGCACCGAGAAATCCTCATATAAATAATAGCCGATGATCGAGTAACCCGCGTGTTTCAACAATGAAACTCGCTCTACGGCATGATAATTTGATACTTTTTGAAAATGTTCAACATCCAGGGAAAGGCTTTATTGTGACAAGGCTGAACTCGATCCGTTCACTAAACTGTTTTACTGGTAAGGCTGTGTCATTTCAGGGGAATGAAGAAACGAAAAAGTGGTCAACAATGAACGCTATCTACTGGAATTTAGGGTTAATCCACTGGAGTTAGGGTTACAATTTCAACCATCAAAATATCACCAAACAGGCAATGGCTTCGTTCAAATGTAGAAACAATTTTCACCCGTCATACTTTGACGGGCGACTTTCTAGTGCTCAAAAATAAAATGCTCAATTTTAAAAATAGATGAACATACTACTTTGGGATTGTATGCCTAGAAAATACGGTACGAATTTTCTCTTGCTGCAATTTAATAATTTTTTTCTTTAAAAATTTTTTGTTTTTTCCCTTCCCGACTAAGAAATAATTTGCAAACTTTCTCAATTATCTGCCACTTACGTCGCACAGATGAGTTATTTGTACGAAAAACCTGGCCAAAAGTCGAAAATGGAAAGTAGGGTCAATCTTCCTCTTTCATACGTTTTCGGACAACTGATTAGTTACTACGTCATATTCTATCCCATGAAACATCTCCACCTTCATTAAGCACCATACGAGGGCTTTAAACTCAGCCATTGTTGAATCTGCACTGCTGTTTTCGTGGAAGCTGCTTTTGTTGGTCAAATTCTATCAGCTGTATCAGGTGCTGTTTTTGGAATTAAAGAATAACCCTAATAGAGATGGAAGACGAAGGTATATACTTTACTATGATATACATTCAATGTAACTTTCACTTCAGGAAATATTTTTTCGAAGCATTTTAAACAACTATAAGAACGCTGCTCGATTTTCTGAAAATTTTTTAAACAGAAAGGTATTTGTATGTGTTCCGGGCACTTTCGGGCTACAATTCGGGCATCAAAACGAAGTTCAGTTTTCCCTTAAAATAGATTTAAAAGAAATTTTACCCCATTTTTACTCCCCTATGTTTAAAACCGGTTTCAACTTAATGATGTACATTTGCTTTTTTTCTTTTGGGTTTGCACATAGTCTCATTTCTTTTAACGATCTTCAAGGAAGTTTAAAGAAATGACACAAAAGTCATTATATGATATATTGCAAAGTGTTCATCCAAGAAAATAAATGAAAAAATTATATTTTTTCAGAAACATCTTGCAGAAATAACCAAATGTCCAGAAAGTGAGCTTAAGTTAAAAACACTCTTTAAGTGATTTTAAGACCGATTTCAAGAGAAAATGTGCTACTGCTAAGTGTATGGAGGATCGTTTTTTAAAAAAGAATGAGCAGTAGCTCAGCAGTGTCCTCAAATTAGCTGTTTGGAGAGCCAAGAAACCTGGAAGATCAACTAAGGACTTTGTCGAATTAAGTGAAAGAGGCAAAAGAAGAAAAACAAAAGATTTGAGGGATCACGTACCCATAGAGGAGTTAACCTATGCTATACACAAATGAGTCAACGAGCAGAAGAAAAATGCTGACATGTCTAAAATGATCAAAGATATAACTTTAAAGCCCAGAAGAGCTAAAAAATTTGAAAGGCTATTTCTTCTGCAAAGAAAAATGAAATTAAAAAGCACACTCGGTTTTGGCAATCTTTGTGGGGGGCCAGTGGCCATAGGATCGATAGAAAAAAAATTTGCAACTTACACGTACAAAACTGCAGAACTTTAATTGCAGCTATATAAGTGGTATCCAATGTCACCCACAGTTCACAAAGTTTTAATACACGGTCCTGTCGCCATATCCCATTTTATACTGCCAATTGGACAATCCTCGGAAGAAGCTGCTGAAGCTAGAAGCAAATATTTCAAGCGCTACAGGCAAAGCTTCTCTCATAAATTTTCACGCGCGATGTGCAATAGAGACGTACTAAACAGGCTTTTATTAACCTCTGACCCCCTAATCAGCAGCAATAGACCACAGATACATAAGAAAAGCAAATCATTTTCTTCTGAAACAATAAGTCTTCTGCTTCCTAAAATGACGAGTGTGCAAATTGTGAGCAGGGGGGGAGGGGGGAGGGCGATGAAGAAGCCGAAGATGAAAGCGACGCATCAGATTTTGATGATTAATTTTTAATTTAACATTTTTTTCCACTATTTTTAAAGAAATACACATTAAATTATACCTTATATTGCTGCTCTGTGAATTTCCTTTTGAAAAACGACATAAAATAATTTTGGCCAGGTTTTTGAATCAAATACTCCACTGTGCGTCGTAGACGCGGCATCGTGCTGTTTCTGCTACCGGGAGAGTGCTAGTCTAAAAGTTTTCAAGGAAGGATTAGCCCCCCTTTAACTCACACCCATCATGTATCTGCCCGCGAAAGCAATAATTTCTTTAACATTTGCAAGGCAGTCTTATGGGTCTCAGTTTGGTTTGCTTTCTGGAGTACGATTTCGGTTCAGAGAATACAGCAAACAGGAAACACAGGGGCGGCGATTGGGCCTAAAAAGTGGGGGGGGGGCGCAAAAAAAAAGGGCAACTAAAAGCGAAAAAATGAAAAGAGAGAGAGAGAGAGAGAGCGAGACAGAGAGAAATGTACAAAATTTTGCTTGGGCTGTTTTTGAGAGTAGATGAGTGGTAATCAGGGCTGGCAAGTTTCTGCCGGGGGCGGTTTAAAACCACTGGTAGAAACCGGTTAAAACCCGCATGGCAAAAATCACTTTCTGCCACATTTTCGGCAGAAACTGGCAAAAACTCTCAAAATGACAAAAAAAAAAAAAAAAAACTATTGACAGACAGTAGAAAATGCATGGAAAAAATAATTAATTGTTATCCAAAGCACAGTTTAATTTACAATATTATCACAATTCAGAATCAAATGTTACATTGTTTGGACCCTGCAGTTGCTTCTTGGAAAAGGTGGTTCCAAAAATCTAAAGTTTCTCAATTTAATGTGCACGAATGAGAAACTTTAGAATATTATTGCAACAGAAGAGCTAGCAGGCAATGCATCAAGGAACAATCAATATTCATAAAACTTTCAAATTGTATACATTTTTAAACTGGTCCATCATGTAGTAATTAGGGTAGTGGTGAAAATTCGACTGTGTGGAAAAATGAATTTCGAGAAGTGGGGCCAATTTGTTTTGCAAAGCTGTGATATTAGGTACAAAATCTAGATTAAACATTGGAAAGTAAAATTCTTGAAGCACATGATAATTCCAATCACAAGCAATTTAGATGAAGCTTATTTGCGAGCAAATTACAAACAGTAATGCCAGTTTAATTCTGTATGTCACGCCTCTATCCTAAGAACCCATATTATTTTCGTCCTTTGTTAGATTAATCCAAGTATTACGAGCATCAGCAATTGAAAAGTTCCCTTTCTAAACTAAATTAAGGGCACTAGCATAACATTTTATTTTTTACAATGATGAAATGAAGTTTAATTTTTTAGTTTACCTAAACAAATATCATTTAGTAATTACTTTAGTTTTTCAAGACGATTTTAAGTTTTTGCCAGTTTCTGCCGATTTTAACCGGTTATAACCAGTTTCAGCCACTGGCACGGCAAAATCCTTCTGCCGGCAGAAAGCCAACCCTGGTGTACTTGATGTAAATCTAGCAACTTTACTCACGTTTTCATTAAGATTTTGATGAATTTTGTACACAATAACTTTCTCCGAAGAAACATTTAGACATGAATTAGACTTATATTATTTACCCCGAAGAATTTTGAGGTGTCACAAGCACCTGGTACTACTAATAATTTCACTGAACAAGTTTGGCTTGTTTTAAAGTAAAACAATTGATTTACTAATATCCAAACAATGAATACACAATCAAAAGTTACTGCTTGTGCTAAAAATTGTTTCGAAAACAGATATACAAAGTAAAACAAAAAATTATGTTTTGAAAATTTTGACATTTCTGCTTGTTTTATAATTTTTAGTTTTGGTTCCTATAGTGGGAAATAAAATAAATTAATTAAACATAAAAAGTGGGGGGAGGGGTGACCCCTTTACTCCCCCCGCACCCGAATTGCCGCCACTGAGGGAGCATGTGCATGTACATTGTACATGTGCCTAAATGTTCTCTGTTTGGCGCATTTTCTGAACTTCGCAATCCATTGCACGAGCTTGACGTTGGCAAGATTCCAAAAATATGATGTTATCTTATATGATTAACAAGAAGTTCTGTCTAGAACTAGACGAGCCTACTTTCCCGTATACCCATACTACTTTCTAGTACCTGATCAATGTTCTCAAAATAGCTAAAATCGCAAATTGTTTCAAACATATTTTTCCAATATTTTAAGCTACTTTCTAGGAATAAAATATTTCTCACTCATCTAAAAAAATTAGATGCGTAAAAAAAACAAAAAAAAAAAAACAAAACGAACTTAATAGAAATAAACGAATAAAATAGCAGCAACTTTTAAACAAAGCAGCTAATACACTTTTTTCCATTTAAAAAAAATTCTTCAACAGCTTTCAAAACGAAAAAAAAAATAAAAATTAATAAGCTCATTAAAATAAATACATCCTATCAAAAAAAAAATCGTTTCTTTTTCCTCTGTTGCCAAAAATAATTTTTTAAATGAATTAATGCACTTATCAAGATAAATAAAAACAATAAAATGTCAACGTAAAGAAATACTTTTCATTGTCAAAAAAAAAAAAAAAAATCGTCTGCGCGTATCTTTATGTAGAAACATAAATGACTTCGAGTTTATTCACCGAAAACTGAATACCTAAATAAAAACTTTAGCGTTAAAATAAAAACAAATCACATCAACAATAATTATTTCACAGTTAAAACTATAGCGTCGGAGTCGGAGTCAATCTAATTTTGGGATGAAGGAGTCGGAGTCGAATATCCAAGAATCGGAGTCAGTCATTTGTCCGTGTATAAATTTTTGCCAAAGCTAGGAAGTCATAGTCGAAGTCGGGGAGTCGGAGTCCGATTAATTGTTGGGCACAGGAGTCGGAGTCAGGTGCTCCTAAATTCTCGGAGTCGGAGTCTGGAGTTTGGTGTCAAGAGCAGGGCCTGATTAACGCACGGTCCGGCAGGTCCGCGGACCTGGGCACCACAAATTTAGGGGCACTAAAATAGCCTAAATTAACTTACTTACTTTTTTCTGTTAAAGTGAACATTTCTTTTCAGCTTTGAAAAGAATCAAAAATCGTTTGAGAAGCTGCGTTTCTCAGGATAATTTACAGGCGTTTTTCTTATTGACCATTGAAAATTGTGACATCAAAATTAGATTTCGATGATGTGATCGACACATTTGCATCTGTTAAAGTCAGAAAGAAGCCTTTTTAAAGCTTAATGTCAGAATTAGTTTTTTTTTTTTTTTGCTATTTTTGCAGTTTTAAATTGTTTTTTAGTTCATTTTCACCTTAAGGTAAGGCAATTTTAACTATGATTAGCATGGTGACTATCAAGTGTTTGGTATTCAAATCCCAGGTTTCTGTAGTAATGTGTAGATTTCTAGTGTATTAGGTTTCTAGTATAAAATATTGACTTTGAAATTGTGCTGATTTTCTCATGGGGGGGGGGGGCACCAATTTTTACTCAGGACCTGGGCACCAGTTTGTCTTGATCGGGCTCTGGTCAAGAGCTATTTCCAACAAAATTTGTTTGAAGTAAATCAGCCTCCAAGTACGGAATCTACATTGACTTTCAGTTTCCCGTAGGCGCTAATGTTAAGGGGTTTGAACTGTTCAAAATTGAACGGAAAATTGTTCAAATCAAAAAGATATTTTATATACAAGTTTTTCATCAAAAGCTTTTTCCTACAAAGTTTGTTTGAAGCAAATTCGCCTCACAGTTCGGAATTGCCTTGAATTTCCCCGTAGGAGCTAATGTTAAGTTTTTTTGAACTGTTCAAAATTGAACAAAAAATAGTTCAAACCAAAAAGCGAAATATGGGAATGAGGTGTCCTTGCCGAGATCTTTCGAACAAAAAAAAGTTTGTTCGAATCGGACTATTCATTCAAAAGTTATTAGGGGGGGACAGACAGACAGACCGACAGACAGACCGACAGACAGACAGACCGACAGACATTTTTCCCCATCTCAATACCCTACTTTCCAATTTTTAATTTTTCGATATTTATTTAATTATTTTATTTATTTTTGACTTTTTTTTGTTTTTCGGGATATTTTTAAGATGCATTAAGCCTTCTTTCATGCTTTTTTCTTCTTTTTCTGACTTTTACTGGGAAAGTAGGCTAAAAACTGAGCGTATCTATGTATGTACCTAGCTATGTCCGAGTTACTTCTCCCGAACGCCAGTGAACTGACCATCGAACCAAGTATCGATGGATTCGTAATTTTCCCGTCTCTATGCTTGGCTATTTAACATAATCCTCCTATAATAATCAGCGGAGACATTAATTAAAAACTATTAATTATGATACTCAGATTTCGACATAAAATCTCTATTTTTCGAAGGCTTTCCTCCATTCAAATAATTTTTCATTGCTTCATCTCAACTTTCCGTTACAATCATAATCATCATCATAAATGTCTCGACAGCCATTTGTGGGCCTTGATGGCCTTCTTTAGGAGATAGGAGATCCCGCTAGGCTGTCCTCCTCTTTGCTGTTGACCTCCAGTTTTTGATTTTAATGATGGTTAAAATCAGTATCCACACAGTCGACCCATCTCTTTTTTGGTCTACCCTTTGGTCGCTGTCCAAAAGACATTGAAGATTAGCATTGAAGACCTTCAATGCAGCTCTATCTTCCGTAACAATGCTTTTACTAAAATTTGTAACGTGAAGAAAATCATTGAGAAGAAAGATCTGTTGCCATTTTTTTTTCTTCTCGAATATGAACAAGTAAAATTCTGGCTTTTGTTTTAAAGGCTTTTCCTGTAATCTGGGAATTTAAAATGTTTACTTTTTGGTTATTTATCCACAATCTGCCGCAAAATTTTACTGTTTTGTTTTTTTGGTTTAAACCTGATTGTCGAACACGTGTCGCTTGACATAACTTTTATTTTCGAGGTACGTAGACCGTGCAAAGCCGGGTGACGACGCAGCTAGTAAAATGTTATTAGTTGTAAAGTTCAGTTATGAAAGTGCAAAATGTGTCAATTGCAATTCAATGCACTAAATGATTTTGAAACAGGGATCGAATTTTTGTCCGAATACGCAGTCCTTCTGAGCAGTGGTGTATTGGCGTATATATGATTTTATTTTGGAGGGGCCAATATAACCAAGTTTAGCCATTTATTTTCCATTCTAATCATACATTTTTAATAAAATTACTAATATGTAATTGCCGTAACATTTTTAAAATGAACGTACTTTTTTGGCTTACTTTTCTGGCAGTTGGTTGGTTGGTTCTATTAGTTTTAATGGCGCAAGAGCTTGAATAGGGTATACTGCACCAAACGATAGTTTTGAAGATACAATAGAGTGAGGGGGGGGGGACCAAAGGTGAAAAATTACTTGAACAATAAAGGGCACAAAATTTCTGGAATTTAGAAGAAAATGTTCGAAAGAAACAAGAACGAAGTTCTGAATTTTGGACAAGAGGTCGAAATAATCAATTGTTGATGAATTTTGAAAAACAAAAAATTTATTTACAACAAAACAAAGAGCAAACAAAAAACAATAACACAGGGACAAAGACTAAATCAAAGACAAAAAACCAGTCTCCTGAAGGAAGGGGAACAATTGTGGATGAGGAATTTTCCGGCTGTATATTTAAAAAACTTAAAAAGTATGCGTGGAAAATTATTTCGAAAACTTTGGGCCTCCTTGTGGCTCGGACCCGAGCCAACAGTGTACCTTCTCTCTCCCCCCCCCCCCCCGATTTGCACGCCCCTGTAGATGAGCTTAAACTGCAAAACTTCAATATACAAAATTTCCAGATTACTAATTCCCATCATTTAATGTTGATAAGAAATAAAAATATATAGCGTACGCTGTAAATAATCTTTATAATAAGTGTACTAGTGGATATCGGCCGTAAAATCTTTATCTTTATTACCGCTTCCAAATCACCATTTCTTTTTTTATGGATATGCCCTCGTATTACATATTCTAGAAAACCACCAGTCATAATATGACGGGTAAAAATTTCTTGGCCAATTCCATTTCTTTCCATTTGTTCATTTGTATGAACAAGAAACTCAACGAGTAGGGCCCTATCGCAATTCGTGATTGCAAAAATCATAATTTTTAAACTAAAAACGTCAAATTTCAAATAAATGCTAGATGCTGGATTTATTTTACTTTTTTTTTTTTTTTTTTGTAATTTGAATTTTTGGAGGAAAAAACAGCAGTGCCAGATCTTCAATTTTTTGGACATGGAGCAAAGACACTGTCGCCCCATTCATCTTCCTTCAAGCTTCTTGATCAAGTTTTATTTATTTATTTTTAAACGTAGAAAAGGGGATAACCCATAATTACAAAGGCAAGTTTAATACTGAGAAATTTTTCATGTGGAAATTATTACTTTGAAGCAAAATCTATACACTCCTGTTTGTGAAAATTGCAACACCACGAAGGACTTACGCGAGTGAGCTGAAAATTGCAGGAAATGTAAAGTAGGGCATGATATGCAAATGATTGGAATTGCAGACCGGTAGCGCATGCGTATGCTGAGCAGCGCCCTCTGAACGGCGAATTTAACCGAATATAAATAGACGGCTGTAGCGAGGCGTGTATGATTATCGGTGGTTATATGCTAGAGTAAACGTTAACTGAATCTTTACTATGCCTCTTCGACGAAAGAAAGCGAAATTTGAGCAAATTTCGGAGTTTGAACGGGGCAGAATCGTCGGCCTTCGTGAAGCTGGATTGTCTTATCGTGCAGTAGCCGCTCGTGTGCAGCGTAACAGCGGCACAATCATGCGTGTTTGGAAGCAGTGGATGGAGGAGGGCCGGACAGCTCGGAAATCCGGGAGTGGACCCCGAAATGTGACGTCAGCTCGCGATGACAGACACCAGGTGCGTATGGCGCTGACGGACCACACAGCTTCTTCTAGACAATTGGCAGCACGGTGGTCAACAGCTACAGGTGTTTCATTGTGTGCTGCATCAATTCGGAGACGTCTGCTGCAGCGTGGGCTGCGTGCAAGGATTCCTTTATACAGGATTCCTCTCACGCTAAACCATCACCACCTGCGGCTACAATGGGCCAATGTGCATGGGAGCTGGCGTGTTGATTGGCAGCAGGTCGTCTTTTCTGACGAATCCCGCTTCAATTTGTGGCACCATGATGGCTGAATTCGTGTCAGGCGCTATGCCGGTGAACGGCACATTCCGGAGTGCATTATAGAACGCCACAGTGGACGAACACCCGGAGTTATGATCCAGGGTGCCATAGCATATCATGGACGATCACAATTGCTACGAATTGTGGGCAATTTGAACAGTACCCGATACATAAACGAAGTTTTACATCCCCAAGCTTTTCCTTTCCTGCAAGGATTGCCAGGGGCTGTATTCCAGCAGGATAATGCCCGTCCACATGTCGCCAGGACTGTCAAATCCTACCTTGATTCGCAGCAGGTACAGCTTCTTCCTTGGCCTGCATATTCCCCGGATATGTCACCGATTGAACAAGTGTGGGATTTTGTTGAGCGGCGTCTTGCTCGTAATTTTCGTCCTGTTGCTTCGACAGACGAACTTTGGTTGCGCATACGAACAATATGGAATACTCTTCCGCAGGCAGATATTCATACTTTGTTTCACTCCATGCCGAGCCGTGTAGCAGCTCTTATTGCGGCACGTGGTGGCCACAGAAAATACTAATTTCTATCTCTTTTTATTGTTTGTTTGGTTTGAAAGTGTAATCATTTATTTGTACCGTTACCTTTCAACTGTGTATTAAATTTCATTCAACTATGATGCTTCCTTCATGGTGTTGCAATTTTCACAAACAGGAGTGTATATAAAAATGGATGTTGGTAAATTTGTGTGTGTGTTCCCTAAGATCTAAGAAACTACTCGGCAGATTTGGCTGACATTTTCACTGTTTGTTCTTTTTGGTACTGGGAAGGTTTATAGACCAGTTCGAAAAAAATCTGACTGATAGTTCCTTTTTTTATTTCAATTTAAGTCGCAATTTTCGTGTAAATGTCCCAATATCGGAGGGAAAAAATGCTTGCACGTATTAGCATTATGTGTCTATCGAAAGCGCAGATTTTTCTGCTGAATCTGTTCGCAAGTTCTAAGTTGTATAAAAAAATGAGTTATGAGCTTTTTAGTTCCATGTCCGAAGGCTTTCATCAACTCAATTCAGTATTAAGCATAGACTAATAATAAGAATAGACTGAGCTATGGCAACCCTTTTGCTGCTCATAAACCAAACCATGTGACTGGTGGATATCCTAGCAACAGCAGGCGTTGATCGTAGCAGACGATCAACGCCCGCGAGAAATAAAATAAATAGAATCGATGGAACACGGAAGAATGATCTTTTATGGAGTCCGATTTGTAAATTTGTTATTCTAAGTTGTAAATATTTTGTTAATATAGTGAGTTTTTCGTTTTGATAGTACTGTGCATTTTCTTTATTCAATTTCAACAACTCTCTAAGCAATTAAAGACGCAAGCGCCCAAAAACAATCGGCATACGGTAAGATTTTTTCTTACAATTTCAATTTAAGATACTGATTCATACATTTTTGCGTTAACGCAAAACGTTTACGCCATTACGTTCACGCCAACGCTGACGTAGCAGTTCCAAATGAAGTAAAAAGTACTGAAATCTGATCAAAAACTAATTACTAATGTCAAAATAATGCATAACTAAAAGAAAAACAGTTCAATCTCTGCACCTGGAAAAAAATTATAATGAAAACACATTACGTCTTAAAATACATGTCGAGTGCCAAACTATAGATAATGTTGCCATCTAGCAACCATGCTGCCAAAGTTTTCGCCAAGCCTCCCACCAGTCACATGATGTGTCCATGAACCAATTTTTTCATCAGCAAGTCTGGGAAAGCTCGGTCTACTCTTATTATTAGTCTATGGCATAGACTAATAATAAGAGTAGACCGAGCTATGGCAACCCTTTTGCTGCTCATAAACCAAACCATGTGACTGGTGGATATCCTAGCAACAGCGGGCGTTAATCGTAGCAGACGATCAACGCCAGCGCGAAATGAAATAAATAGAATTGATGGAACACGGAAGAATGATCTTTTATGGAGTCCGATTTGTAAATTTGTTATTCTAAGTTATAAATATTTTGTTAATATAGTGAGTTTTTCGTTTAGATAGTATTGTGCATTTTCTTTAGTCAATTTCAATAACTCTCTAAGCAATAAAAGATGCAAGCGACCAAGAGGAATCAGCAAACGGTAAAATTTTTACCTACAGTTTCAATTTAAGATACCGATTAGTACATTTTTGCGTTAACGCAAAACGTTTACGCCATTTCGTTCACGCCAACGCTGACAGCTCCAAATGAAATAAAAGTTACCGAAAACTGATCAAAAACTATTACTAATGTCAAAATAATGCATAACTAAAAGAAAAGCAGTTCAATCTCTGCACCTGGAAGTTTTTTTTAATGAAAACACAGTCTTAAAATACATGTCGAGTGCCAAACTATAGATAATGCTGCCATCTAGCAACCATGCTGCCAAAGTCTTCGCCAAGCCCTTCCACTAGTCACATGACACATCTATGAACCAATTTTCTTTATCAGCAAGAATGAGAAAGCTCGGTCTACTTTTATTATTAGTCTATGGTCTATGGTATTAAGTGTATCATCTCAGCTCCCAGTTGATAGCTAGAATTGTTTTATTATTGAATATTTTCTTTTGTTTCGTCTGACTGTTCGAGGCTTTTCTCAAGTAAAATCTTAAAGTAACGTTTCCCCGCAAAATTTGCTAATAATAAATGGATTTGGCTGATCATTTTCCATTCAAACGGAACTTTAATGCAATTAATGGTGTTTTTTTTTTTTGTGTTTTTTTTGAGCAATCACGATTGCTTACTGTTCTCACTTGACTGTTTTGGCGTGCTATCATTTTATTTTCCCACCAGCACCCTCTGCCAGCACCACCGTCGACCGACTCCTCACGATGCTGCTCCTATAGCGAAAACCGTCTCCAGGTTGCGTCCATATGCTACACAAACGCACATACAAACTCACACACCTACACACATACACGCATACACACACGAACGCCTACACACATGCGCGTACACACACACAGCGCTGCATACACAACATGCACACACATGCACACACATGCATACATACACACACAGGAACGCATAACACACACACCCGTACACACACAGCACTGCGTACACAACATGCACACACATGCTTACATACACACACACACGCACACACCCACACACACGCTCGTGATTGCGAAAAACATAATTTGAATTCAAGATGCAAAAAATTGAAATTAATTTTTTATTTATTATTATTATTATTATTTTTTTTTTTGTTTTTTTTTTTTTTATTATTTGTGCTGATTGTACACTTACACATTATCCAATCAACCAGCAGAAATCTCGCCAATATTTTTGCAGAAAGATTTCAGTAGCTGATGCATTTGGCAGTTTTTTCAATTGGCGCTGTTTTTGAAGCCAAATGTAATAATGTTTCTTAGCTTTCACCATGTAACCAAAATATCACCAATGAAAGAATTAAAAAAAAAAAAATTAACGTGTAAAATATTCCACCAACTAAATTAGGCAAATCCATAAACAGCACAAAAACTTAATTTTTCTTTTTCACAATTTCAAACAATCGCCAAATTTTACTTCTTTTTTTTCTGGAAACATTTCAGATGAAACTGTTTAGCGCCATTTTATGGTGACCAAAAGTATCTCAGCATCTGGCGACAATATCTCTGTAACGAAAATTAGTAACATATCGTTTTATGAAGTAAGGAGGGGGAGCACTATCGAAGGTAGCCCAAAACGATTTCCGCAAATTTGGTAAAATCGCATCAAGAGCCCACCATGATTGAAGTTTCCCAAAATAACTAAAGCAAGTATAAGGGGATTACGGTCGGCTACATTTTTTTTTAAACAGTTCGTACTTCACAAGCCATACAGAGAAGGTTTTAGGCTCCATGTCAAAAAAAAAAAAATAATAATAATTTGAATTCTGAAATTTTGAATTCAAATTATGTGTTTCGCAATCACGAGTTGCGACAGGAATACTCATTGGAGTTATTGTTTCTAGAAACGGCTCCTGTCCCCCCCCCCCCCCCAAGCCTGTCCCACTTCCTGGGTGGTTATGTGTGTGTGTGTGTAGGTGCGCGTTCGTGCATGTGTAGACTTGTATGTGTGATAGACCTGTCTGTTTGCACGTAGGTGTGTGTGTATGTGGGTAAAGGCATGTGTGTGTGTGTGAGCGTGTGTGTGTGTGTATGGGCGTGCGTGTGTCTAGGACATGGACGCCACCGACCAGGAGAAGCGGCTACTGGGGGACAGTCGCGTCTGCAGTGGCCGGTGGGCGGTGGTGCTGCAGAGGCCCTGGTCCAAGCTGAAAAAGGAACCACAACATCAAGGACGGTCAAGTGAGAACAATAAGCAATCGTGATTGCTCAAAAAAAAAAGAAAGGTATTAACACATAAATCTTTTTAAACATGTGAAGATTAATTACATGTTTTGGAAATTCTTCAAATTTTGTATGTGTTTAAATGTCATGCTTTCGTTTTAAATGAATACTATTTTGTTCTTTATACTTATTGCTATTTTACTTTTATAGGTAAGGAAGAGGCTCGATTTTTAATAACATCAAAGCGGTGTGCTTCAAGTTCTTTCAGTTAAAACCATTGAAAGTAGCGATTGTTTCTCATAGTTATTACTATCCCAGGAAACGTCGGGTACTTTTGCTAGTAGATACTAAAAGTCGCAAGTCTTAAAACACCAATTTGAAATATCTCTGGCTACGTTAGAGGAAAGGTGGAGAGGGGAGCATCGGCTTAAGTCCCCGGAAAATGTTCTAAATAGAAGTAGTAAAAACTTTTTTACTCAAACATTTATTAGGGTATTAAGAGAAGAGGGAGATGTGTGTATGGAGGAGGGAAGTGTCTGGAAGAAATTTTCAGAATTGAAGTAAATATATTGGTACAGAAAGGAAATAGGGGAAGTTTGGGTTCAGTCCGGAACTTTTCTCGAAATTGATGTTAATTTTGTATATGCTATCTTAAACTAGAAAATCGCACGTCAAGTTATGACGGATGAAAATTGCTTCTACATTTGAACGAAGCAATTGCCTGTTTGATGATATTTTTGATAGTTGAAATTGTAACCTTCCTAACTCCAGTAAATTTACCCTAAACTCTAGTGTTCATTGTTGACCATTTTTTTCGTTTCTTCATTCCTCTGAAATGGCAGTCTTACCAGTGAAACAGTTAAGTTACCGGATCTAGTTAAGCCTTGTCAAAATAAAGCCTTTCCCTGCATTTTAAACATTACCAAAACATATTATCAAATTATCCTGCCGTGGGCGCGAGTTTCACTATTGATGACGTCAGGAGCGTTACTCGTTCATTGGCTATTATATATATATGATGGATGGATGGCGGCAGGGGATCGGGGTTCCTGGCTCCTCTGGGAAACTTACTGAAACTAAAGTTCTAAATATACAATTTTAAAATCTTTGATGACATTAAGGAAATTGGGAAAAGACACGAGGAATCTCTCTAGAAAAATTTGACACTGAAACGCAACTCAGGACATGTTCGGTAATGATCACTCTGAGGTAATGATTGAAGAAAGGGGAAGGAGAGGGTGAGGAGGTTTCCTCCTGAACTTTTTTTCAAACTAAAATCAATTTTAGGCTATCTTCGAAAGGGACAGTTCGGGGATCACCCCGAAATAGGGTTTTTGGAAAAAAAAAAAAGCTAAAGTTATCTTTGGATTTCTAAGGTTGTTCTAAAATTTTTCAAAATTGAAATTGTGCAAAAGAGTGGTGATTCTCTCTTTTTCTTCTTCTTCTCTATTTGAGGTATATGCTGCACTCCAACAATAAGTGGCTTTACCTCTATTGATCCATAAAAGTTCTTTGTCTTCTAAAAAGACAGTGATGAAACATACTTAAATGACAGTTGGCCACTTGCCAACATAAACTGGAAAACAAAGTCCAAGGAGAAATGTTAATCATGCAAGGCTTCAGAATGACAGCCCAAACCAAACAACAAAAGAACAGAAAACAGGAAAGGGAAGGAACACGGCTTGTAAATCAGCCATGAGCGAGGGAGCAACGAAAATCAGAGAAGGTTGATAGCCGAGAGAAAGGCCAGGAGACAAGACAGCACGCGTTTGGAGCCTTGAGCAGCAAAGAAAATATAAGAAAAGGACAAGGGGACACACCCCATGCATGCACGTAAACAGTCTCTTTCTCGGTTATACTTCCTATACAAACTAGGAGCGCGTGGTTCACCAGTGTCATGCTCATTGCAAGTTAAGCACAAGGGGAGTTACTTAGCTTGATGCGAAAAAGATTTTGTTTTGTGAAAGTTGTGCGGGTCCGGGCTCTAGAAAGAAGGATATATCTGTTTTTAAGTGTCAGGTGTGCACTGTTCTTGTAGCCATTCAAGTGGTTATAATTAGCAGAATATTTTGAATTGTTCCAACTCGAGATCATTCTGTCATGGATTTTTGTCTTCTGTTTTTGAATGAGGTCTTCGGAAGAAATCCAATGAAGAATTTGATTTTCTCCGTGTCCCTGGTTAGCCAAACTATCGGCAACTTCGTTTGCTTCGATTCCAACATGAGCAGGAGTCCAGACGAATTCGAAGACGTGTCCGCTATTTGTGTGTTTGTTTATTTCTTGGCAAATCATTGTTTATAATATGAGGGAATTTATTATTGGCTCCTTCTCTTTCTCTCTCTCTCTCTCTCGGAGACCCTCCTCCAAAAATGTTTTGAAATTGATGCCCTAAAAACGCCTAAAAATTATTTTTAGGACGTCAATTTTTCAGTTTTTCTCTAACCAAATAATTAAACCTTTTTTTTTTTCAAATTTACTGCGAGGGAGGAGAGGTAAGGAGCATAGCATTTTTTCATACTGGCTAGAAAAAAAGGGAGGGGGGAAGAAGGCAAGAGAAGGGAACGAAAGTGGTTGACCCTCCTGGTTGCACCACTGCCTGGCGACTTCGAACGTATTATTCATTTTTGAAGCTAAAAGTATGGAAACAGCATGTGATTTGGGTTGGGAGTATGAGAACATAAGTAAAGTGCTGGGATTTTGATGCAGTTGTTTACACTAGAATCCTTGTAGGGACTCTAGTTTACCCTGAATTATAAAGAGCTCCTTTTATAGCACAGTGGACGTCGAGTAACGTTGAAAAAAATGTTTAAGAAAGACTTTGGAAATAAACTTTTGGAGAAATTTCAAAGCTGTCAATGAAAGTTTGTGTCTCAGATGCAAAACATGCGTGAAATTCTACGAGATTTTCGGGCAAAAGAACACAAAAGATAAATTTGGAGCTAATATTTAAGTATGTTTTCACTCCATGTGTTCTCATACTCCGCCATCACATCACCCACATCAGTTCTTGTTTTCAAAACATTGCAACTTGCAACCTTGTGTGTACTTTGCGCAGCACGATTTGAAATAGGAAAGAGCTTTGGAAAAAGTTTTTTATTCTGTTGCATTGAAAGTTTTCTAAGTTGTAAAGGCTATGGTAAAAATTTGTTTATCTGGCGTATTTTTCTGACGTCTCCCATGTTAATCTGTACTTTTGTAACTTCGAAATATCATTTCAGATGCCCGACTTCCAGAACTATTTCACCTTTTCGAGCAACGTCCAAAATCTCCTCTTTGAAAACCTGTCTGCAAATTCGGATGGAGGTAAAAATGTATATTTATCATTATTTAATTGTCATTATGTATATTTATTCGGAACTTCCGTTTTCGTGTAAGGTACTTGGTATTTCCGCCAACCAATAGCATTTTCTTGAACGCGGTAAAACATTTTTGAAAAATTTGTGTATAGTGTACATTTACTAAAATTCAAGCATAGGGCCTAGTTAATTGAAAATTTATTTTCGTGTGCATTGAATTGTTTTTCCTGAATACATACATGTTTCAAGCTTTTAACAAACTTTTCGTTGGAGAAAACAAGTTTGAAGAATAGCAGAAATTTTTACAGATAAAATACACAAAAGGAACTGCTATCACCATGGGCATAGCCAGGGAGGGGCAACTGCCCTTTTTAAAAGAGAGCCTTTTACCCGTAACGCTCATGCCTGTCACCAAAGATAATTTGAAATTACATTTTTAGAATTTCAATTCAAAAAAATTAGTATAAAAGTCCAGGACCATATCCATAGCCCCCCCCCCCATCCCGAAACCTAAGATGTTTTTTAACGTAAAATAGGTTTTTTTTTCACTACTTATGTCAGAAAAGGAAAATAACAAAGATTTTTCATAAATTTTGTAACTATTAAACGAGTGAACTATTTGGAGAAATACAGAAAAAGCAATTCTAGTTCTCATTAGCTGCAAAGCATTCTTGAAATTTAGACACTTCTTAGGACTTCTTGCTTTCTTTTCTAATTCAATTCAAGGCCAAGGCAGGCCTCTTGTCAGTTTGGTTGACTTGCCCCCCCCCCCCCCCAAAAAAAAACTCTTATAAAACTTACACCACATCGATTTCAAGTCGGGATCTCCCCAAGGGTCGGAGGGCCCTTGGTTTTCGGATTGTGCTGATATCTGTTTACCAAGATGTGACAAATTCAGCTCCTTTTGATGTACATCCTGCGTAAAAAATGCAAAAATCATGATTATCGCATTTTTGCAGCATATTTTTCAAGATAAATTTTTGTGACTCATGTTTTTCATCTCTTGCAATTCATTTTATACCGAATTCAGTATTTTGGAAGTTCTTTTGTTATTGCTTGTTTTTATCTTATTTTTCTGCATACTGTTAATATCTTAGGCATGAGAAAAAATATAACATTTACTCTACTCTATTTAATTTTCTGCACTACTTGTAATTTAAAAAAATGTTTGTTTTGAGAAATATTTTCTTACAATTGTTTCTAACTTAAAACAAGAGTGTCTTGCTAAGTTATAAATCATTTTGTAAGACTGTGCAATCAACTTCTGGAAAGTACAAATAATGAGCTTTAAAATATTTAAACTGTTCTAGAGTCTTTGAAAATTATTTACGTTTTTCAAATTCCTTGAAAAGTACTTCCATTTTGTCTCTTATCAAGAAAATAAAGTATGAATTATCTGAAAGGCCAGAATATTACTCTTTCATTACTTATTTTCTGAATCTCTGCACAATTTCTTCTAAACTATTTTGTATGATTTTTACTATAGGGCATTTGATGCAAGAGAGGGGGGGGGGGGGATGTTGGGGAATTGATCCTCACTGTTGATAAATGTCAACGATTTGTTGAACAAGGAATTTTTTTTTTTTTGATTGATCTTGATTTGTAAAATAATGCATTTAAAAAGTTTTGTTTGCCTGTCTTTCTTTATATTTTTGTAATCACAATTACCCCCATATAAGGACTTAAAATACAGATTTTTATATGTATTTTTCAAAAATGTTCCCAGGGAGAAACCCCTGGACCCCCTGAAATTATGGATATTCTACATCCCACTGAAATACAATTTTATTCACAAAGTGAATAAAAAATAAGAAATTAAAATAAAAACAGCGGGAGCATTAAAAAACGAGCCAGACACATGAAAGGTTTAGTAGTAAAAAAGACATACACTTGGGAAAATGATCTCTTTCACCTGCGACAAAAATTTCCAGACCGCAAAAGGAAAAAACGTAGTTGCAATAGCTCAGTGCCCCATCAAGTCTAAGTTTGGCTCAGTAACTGAGTTAAGAACTTTATGCGTTTTGTATGTTTGTCTCTCTATATATAGATTAGTGATATGCCGGATCGTTAAAAAAGTAGATCCGCGGATACGGATCCGGATCATTAGTGTCAAGATCCGCGGATACGGATACGGATACGGATCTTAAAATGTTTTTGCCCAATTCGAATATCCAAGTGTAAATTTTATTACGGAAGGTATTCTCGTCACTATAATAACACTGCTTCTTCAAAAAACGTCATCTCCGACGAAAATATAATTAAGACTATGATTTACTCTTTGAAGAAATCTCCGTTAAAATTGATGGAGAGTTGGAAGGAACGGGTCAGCGCAGCATTAATGCTTAGATGGAATGTGAAAAATTATTTCTAGCTTGCTCGGTAGATGTAGGATGCAGGAGCAAGAGTGTAAAGCTGCTACTGGATAGGCTAGAAATAATTTTTTGCATTTTATTTCAGCATAAATGCAGCGCTAACACATTCCACCCAAATTACTCCGACCGACGAAATAACAGAGCCGGAAACACCTTTGCAAAGAGTAAATCGAGACTTTTGTCTCACTTTTTTTGAAGGATGCCGGGAAAAACCAAAATGAAGAAAAACAGAAACCCCATATCAATAATAAAAAAAAAACTAATATTAAACTAAAAATTAAAATAATAATTAAAAAAACATGTCTCAGAGGGCCGTTGGCTTCTGAAATGATACCTTATAATTTAAATAGGAAATAAAACCTAATTTAAACGGAATTTAAGAATCATTTATTCAAATATTTAAAAAATTTTAGAATAGAAAAGATCCGTTTAAGATCCGTAAAAAAGTAACGGATACGGATACGGATACAGATCTTTATTTTTCCTCGGATATCCGCGGATACGGATACAGATACGGATATCCGGAACATCACTAATATAGATACTAGCTGTACCCGCACGGCGATGCCCGTGCTAAGAATTTAAAGGAAGTCCGTTGAATAAAAAAATCCACTCCCCCCCTGTTTTTACTTAAGTTTGACGCCTATGGCAGTAAGCAATTGCGATTAAAAGTCACGGTACATCTAGGACAAAAAGGAAAGCCTGTATCCCGTACGAAAAAGGATTCAACTCCCCAGCAGAAAAACAATACAAAAAACTTGGTACATCTAGGACTAAAAGGAAATCCCACACCCTGTATGAAATTAACTATAGAAAAGCTATCGTCTGAGAAAAGGAAAAAAACACACTCTAGAATTAAGAAAAAATACCCTCCCCCTCCCCAGTCTGATGTCAAATAATCAGTAATCATATTTTTTAACTAAAATGCGTGAACACCCTTTGAAAGCCTAAATGTAATTCTTTGAAATCTAAAATGTTTTGCCAAATAAACAAATAATCCGCAACTACATTGTATATCGCCAAATTTGCCAAGCGACTTTCATATTAAAAAGAAAATCAATTAACATTCGCACAATGAATTTAACAAAATGACAACAGCGCAATAACCAAATCAAGAATTCAGCGGTTCTACTATTCGAACGCAATCGTATATTGAAGATGACGTCACTGCAGAAACAAAAATCAAGTTTAGCCTTGAAAATTGGCTCAATTAGGATAGCGATTAGAATCTCTTATATCTCCTGTTCTAATTAATTGAGAGAAATGGGACCAACATAATAAGCACGAAACTGTAGTCCTCGACTGGAATTGACTGAGCTGGCGGTGTATTTCATGTACTTTTGCCTTAGCTCTGGCTTTAGGGCGGTAACTTACTGAATAAATATCATCTTGTTCGGAAGGCTTCGAGGTGCAGACCCCCCGGGGTGCGTTCGAATTTTGTGCCAAGTTTCAGAGCTGTAGGTACTATGGGGGCTTCTGGCCATTGGGTACAAAGAAAGAAACACTGTCTGCTTTATATATATAGATGTTGTGTGTTTTAGGGAAATGTGCGAATCCGAGCCCCTCCCCCAAAAAATTCTAGATACGGCCTTGTAAAAATCGCACGACTCTGTTTTCCCTCGCATCTAACCTCACTGGGTAACACTCGAACAGGATTTTATAGTTTGTCAAATATATAAATACTTTAATTCTGAAAATTTCCACCAATATATCTTAAATTTATACTACTTAATCTAACAAATTTAACAATAATAGAGTGCCCAAAATTCAGGAGGCGAGGGATTTATGGAGTTTAAGGCAGTTTATGGAGTTTAGGGATTTATGGAGTTCAGGGCAAATTTTGCATAAAATGGATTTGCAGTTAATATTTATCTTCTAAACTTTTGTTACACCACAAAAATAGGAATTAGTTGTTTCTGAAAATTGTATGAATTTCATATTTACATAAAACATTAAAATTTTTATGGGTAAATGAGTGGGAGGGCAACGCTACGAGTTACTACCCCGTGTGACACCTGTGCTAGGAACTCCACACCTTGTAACGCCAAAATACATGTATGCATTTTTTGTTGCTATTTTGCTCATTAAATTTTGCTTTTTTGTTTCCCTGGCAAGTGACTATATGATAAGCTTACAAGTTCATCAATATATCTTTTGTTAATAACTAATCATATGTGCATCTCTTAAATGTTTTGAAATAAATGAAGGTCTAACTCTTCACACCTTCATTGTTAAGCCAGATTGTATTGACATACTGTTAATTTAACAGTGTGAAAAAAATTGGAGATTAAAACGGCAGCAACCCTGACATATCTGTACATCAGAGCAGTATCGATGCATCGGTTTGGAAAAATATTCTACACCGGTTTAACGATGTGGGGTGCGCACCTGTTTTTGGCGATGCATCGCCCAGCCTTAATAGAAATAATAGTTTGGATTTTTTTTTTTTCTTTTATTCAAATACAAATGTGATAACCAGCAACAAGCTCTGGGCCCAGCTAGGCTTGTCCTAGTCAGTTTATTAGTCTCCAATGAAGATCAATGGCCCTCTTAAAGCTAGCCACCCCCTTCCTTATTACCGCTACTTCCGGTAAACTGTTCCAAGTGCCCACGACCCTACTAAAGTAGTAATTTTTCCTAATTTCCTGGTTAGCCCGAGATTTGAATAGCTTAAAACAATGACCCCTCGTCCTGCTTTCCGTGCAAAAATTTAACCTGTTAACATCTTTCATTTTGATGAATTTAAACAACTGAATCATGTCCCCTCTGACTCTCTTTTGCTCCAAGCTATACATATTAATCCTATTAAGTCTGTTATCATAGTCTAAATCTGAAAGTTCCCAAACTTGTCTATTAACCCTTCTTTGAACCCTTTCCAATACAGAAATATCTTTCCTGAGAGAAGGAGACCAAAAATTTCGAATGAGATCTTTTCTGCAAGATTGTTGGAAAAGATTTATGGTTTTAGTTGGGTTTCTCCCAAGGATCAGAATTTAAATTTGTTAATTTTGGGCAGTTATGGTGCATTTGGAAAATGTATTCCCGATACCCCTCCTTCCTATGGTTGTTGGGATAAATCCTCTTCGGAAATTTATACTGGCTATGCCACTGCTGCTAACCACATAGTTTCCAATTAGTACAGATACAAGAGTTGAAAATTTTTAACTTAATATACAGGGTCCATTATGAAAGTAATGAGCATAATGTTATTGTGACGCGACGATAGATGGCAGCACGGTAAAACCGGCTGGGAAATGTGGTGCGGGATATGCCCTTTCAATGCATCCAGTCGTCAGTTGCTTTCGAGCAGTGTGAGTGGAGATAAGTGCCTCCGCTTGAAGTATGTTTTCAACTTTTGTAACATAACGCAATGGAGCGTTCGCTTGAACAATGATACGCCATAAAGTTTTGCGTGAGGTTTGGAAAAAATGCAACCGAAACATTCCAGATGCTGCAAGAAGCCTTCAAGGACGATTGCATTTCAAGATCACAGTCTGGGAAGTGGCACAAGGCATTCAAAGAGAGCCAGGAGGAGGTCGCCGACGAACCCCCGTTATGGATGTCCCCCCCCCCCCCGGTGATCCCTCACCACCTTACAGTCCCTACTTAGCTTCATATGACTTCTTTTTGTTTCCGCGACTCGAGAGAGAGAGAGAGAAGAAAGGAAAACATTGGGGAACCTTGGGAAACATCCAACACCATGTTACAACGTTCCTGAGAGGCATTCCCTTGGAAGAGTTTCAGGCGTAGCAAACACGTCTCCGCATGTGTATTGATGCAGGAGGAATGTATTTTGAAGAAAATTAAACATTTGTACAAATTACGATCAATAAATATATTTTGCCAGTAAATGCTCATTACTTTCATAATGGACCCTGTACGTTCAAATAAAAGGAGATGTGTACTATCAAATTATAAAAAATTTTATCTCCTATTCTATGCATGACAGCAAAATTATTTATGTCACATGATGGCTTTCATTAAAACAACTCCAGTTTCATCACTTGATATCAAGTTGTTTACTTTGAAGGCCAAAGGTCAAAATTCTAGGGTAAGAAAACAGATAAACTTCAGTGGTCAGGAAGTGAACTCCCTTAAAAGATTAGAACGTTTTGATTACGGCTGTAAGATCTTCTTGTTAAACATGACTGTTTTAAGAATTACTTAACTTATGTTTTTGTTTGCATAGGTTACAGAAAAGTTATCGACATTTATCCAGGAGATTTGTGCATCAGAAAATAGCTAAAACTGATATATTCCTAAGCTTCCAATTTTTTGGGTTCATATTTTTCTCTGTAAAATTACATGACGTCGTGATGAAATTATATTTAGTCTTTAAAAAGGGAAACAAGTTAAATTGTTTTACTTTTTTTATTGTAATTCGCCCATGTCTTCCCATGAAAAAATCGACATCTAAACCAACTAATAATGGGTATAGGAAATTGACAATGATTAAAACATTTTTTAAAGTAATATAAATTTGACACTTGGCAGTAACAGCCAGTTTAGTATGTTGAAACTTGAAAGATATTAAAAAATATCAACTCTGGTCTGAAGTCTTAATTTTATATAATGCATGTGTGCTTTTGTTGGTGACAAATAATGTACATATTATGATTTCTGTGCTCCTTTTAAGTCATTTTGTTTTATTTTATGCAACCCTAACTCATGTTATAACCGGCTTGCTCCAACCTTTTTAAAACGGCCCTAATACAAATAAGATGCAAGAAGATAACCATTTTTGAAATATTACTTTCCAACCAACCAATACAAAACCAATACAACATGACTATTGAATATCTTTGATGAGAGCCATTAAATATTTTTTATAGTGACCTTTTCTTTGCTTCATATCTTCACTTAAGGGAGAATTTTTTAAAAATCTTATTATTAAAGGACAACACTAGAGTACTGAGGATTTTTTTTCCTTTTTTTTGACAGCATTCTGCATTTGTGTACGAAAACTTAATTCAGATTTCCCTGTCTTTTAATTTTTTTTCATTATATGGCAATTTCATTGTAATGTGTGTGACATTTCTACATTATTTTTTTTCTTTTCAAACTTCTTTTTCATTATCTCAGAATAACAAAATCAAGCATTGGTATCTTATTTTACTTTGTTTTATAAAACAATAACATGCAGAATATATTTATTCTCAGTTTTTTATAATTAATTATTAATTTCAAATATCTTGTAATGTGCTATAATTTCAGTTTTCAGTTGTCACAGACTTTTTCAAAAAAAAAAAAAAAACATGGAGCCAGAAAAAACTTATATTTACAACACTTGGTTTTTATTTAATTTTTAAAAGTGTTTGATTTTGGAAATAAGGCGAGATCTGTATGACATCACAAGTGATATACTTTGGCGTGCTACTTCATTAGTGTATTGAAAAAAAGAGCCATTAAATAGTAAGATTAATAGCAACCAAAATAAGAATTATTGAATGAAGGCTCTTCTGGAGGAAGCAAACATAAAATTCATTACTATTATTGTGCTGTGATATTTTTGTCTTTACCTAATGCCAAAATATTGTGCTGATGGCATCAGTGAATAGCATTTTATCACTTGTGATATCATGTGCAGAAGTGTAAAAAATGAAATTGAATGTGTGTATTGATTAAAATAATTTTTTTAAAGTGCTTTGTTAAATTATGTAAACAATGCTAAAATCCTATGTTTTTAAGCATGCTCTTTCAGCAAAAAAATACTTTTAATGTTTCGGAAACAACCCAATTGTCTTATAAATAGATGGTAATATTAACCAATGCTTGAGTTTTTGATGCTGAACTTATGAAAAAGAACTTTAAAGAGAAAAAATGGTGTAAAACTGTCACACACGTTATGGTGGAATCGCCTTTTATATGGTTTAACCACACAAAGTCTAAGATTTTGATCAGCACAGTTTTGCGCAGGAACTATCTTTAGCCTAAATTGAGAGATAGGTGAAGTAGATTTTTATGGTTTTAGTAAACAACTTTTAGCTTTTTAATAATTAACATAATTATTAAAATATAAAAATAACACTTCCTGTCAACACATAAGTAAAGAAATCTATGCTGATGCAGAGCATTAAGATATAGTTTTGTTATCAACATACTAATTTTTGTTATTTTCATTTTTTAGGTATGTTTGGACTTTGTATGGGTGTTGCAGTTTTTACTTTTCTATATGAAGCTGTGAAAGCTCTCCGGCATTATTTAGTGATCTTGCAAATGAGGCAGAGAAGCAGCACTAGCTACGATTTATCACAGAGTACAGAGTCAAGTCGTGGATCATTGTTCAAATGGTTGAATCCCACACCATTAAAAACACTCGAAAAGTAAATAATAGTATTTTCTTCCTTTGAAACCTTTGATTCTAGTTTTTATGAGGTAGGGTTACGGCACCAGTAACAGACAAGGGTCTAGTAACAGACAGTCGTAAATTTGGATTTTTTAAATTTTTTTATTAATTAATGTGTTTAAGGCACTAAACATGGACATGGATCCGTGGAGAAGCTAAAGTACAGCTACAAGAATAAAAAACACAGAAAATCTAAACTCCAAATACAATATAAAAAAATACACACAAAAAAAAAACTAAAATTATGTAATATTAAAAACATTTAAGAAGTCTAGAATCAGCAAAATGTTTTAAAGAAAAGTTCCTTCTTTGTCAACCCTATACAACTAAGAATGTGTTCAGGTGCAGCTGGATGTAAATTGAATGAGGTACAGGTGGGAGAAGACTTTTTCTCCCGCTACAAACTTTATTTTTATGGTGTGTCCAGTACGCAATTGTGCTAAGCATGAAGACTTGCATCAACTAAGACTGGAATAAATTAAGATTCCAGGCTTGTGGGCCATGTACCAATGATGGGATGGCACTTCTTTTAAAGATCTTTAATAAAAGACATATGGACAAATTTGGGTTTAAATAATAAGAATTTTAGGCTGGTAAAACTGATGTTGTTGCAAAGCATGAATATGGTAACACCATCTAGTGTTATCAGAGAGAATTTTATGAGCCAGTTGGTATTGACAAGGTAGTGGTGGAAGGTTATGAACAGCTACCACTGCTAGTGTTTCATGTTTATTTGGATTCAATAAGGCTTTAGTTCTAAAAATAAAGAACGTTTGCACATTTTGAAGAGGAAAGGGGAATTCTGTTCATTATACTCATCCTTTCCTCACCCTATTTGTTACTGGGTATCATCAGAGTTGTCGGTGTCTGTTACTGGGGGTTAGATCTTTTTTTGAAATTGAGCAAACAAAATTAGAATTAACTCATTCAAAGGATCCAGAAGCAGCCACGCCTTAGATGAGATATTGTTGTGTGTTTGAAAAGTAGTTTAAAATGCCTAAATATGTTTAAAGGCTTAGAAAATTGAGTTAACCTGAAAGCAATGTCTTAAGCATGTCTGTTACTGGTGCTATTACCGTATACTATTGAAAAAAGTTTTAACTTTTTAAAAAGTTTATTTAAAATTTTTGTTTTTTTAAATTGTATTTTTTTCAACATACTTGGTATGATGATTTTATGTTAGTGACTAATTTTGAATATATATTTATGTGATTTAATGCACATAAATAAGCCAAATTATTTAGAGTGAATAATGTTTAATGGATGTGCTAGGGATTTCAAATTGTTCACCAGTAAATTAGCCCAATTTTTAAAAGTCTTGCTAATTATAACAAATTTTAAATGACAATTTTTTTATACACAACTTCAATCAGAAGACGACATATAATTTCATAAGAAATACAGTAAAACCCCTCCTAACGGACACCCCTCAAAGGCGGACACCCCTCTTATGCGGACAATTTTTATTTCCCAGTTCCAATGCAAATAACATTTTTAAACCCCTGTAATGCGGACACCTCTCTATTGCAGACAAAAAAATTTGTCCCGTTAGTATCCGCATTAGAGGGATTTTACTGTACTAGGCAAACAGTTACATATATTTTATATTTGCCGCATGTTTTTAAGTTAAATAAGACATTCAAATACAATACGATTGTGCATTTTTAATTTCGCAGAATGGCGAGGATGGGAATAAGTGCTGGGGATATTTTTAGCCATCAGGTGTGTTCTGTGACTCTTCATTAGCATAAATCTCAAATTTTATCCGAACTGCATCATTAGACTTTGAACAATTGCTGATGGAGCAACTCAATTGGGAAGAAAACTGAAAACATAAAGGCCTCTGTAGAGAGGATGAAGATCATGTATTGACCGGGATTGTTAACGGGGATTAAACTTGGGTTTTTCCTTATAAACCCGAGTCTAAGCAGGACTCCATACAGTGGCAGAAAAAAAGAGACAGCACCGCCCACGAAGTTTAAGGTGACACAATCAGCTGAAAACCACATGGCGGCGATCTTTTGGGATTCAGAAGGAGTGTTATTGATTATAAAGATAAAGGTGTCTGTATAACAGGAGAATATTATCCTTCAGTATTAGAACAGTTTTAAGAAGCAATTAAGGAAAAAAAGAAGAGGAAAATTGACGAAAGATGTGTTGCTCCTGCATGACAATGCTCCAGTTCACAAGAATCATCCTGCGTTGGCTGCCCTGCACAAAGTAGACTTTTGATATTAAGAATCATCCACCCAATAGTCCAGTCCTGGTCCCAAGTGAATACTACCTGTTCTTCAAAATGAAAAGATCTTGTGGGAAGAAATTTACAAGCAAAGAAGAAGTAAAACAAGCATTTTTTCAACATATTTTTTGGTGAAATATTCAATATTTTTTTATGCTGGTATAAACAAATTTATTGATATATCTGTGAAGTGTTTTTGGGTTGCAAGTGAATAGATTGAAAAAGAAAAATAATATTGCATTTTAAATTACTATCCTTGTCCTCCATTCCACAAACTTAAAAACGACCCCTCGTATGTATATAAGACTTAATTTTCCAACCAACCTTTCTCATGATGGGTAGTATGTTTCCTTTCTCACATTTAATTTTGAACAATCTTTCAACATGAATTTGAGATTCAAGGGAAAACTTTTTGCCCCACATGGAACTTTCAGAGAAGGGCAAACCATATTTTGTTTCACTGAATTTATATTTCATTACATTTAGCTCAGTGATTAATATTTGGTGCAGGTTCTGTAACTAGTGTTTTTAAAAAATGAAAACACTTGGTTATTAAATTTTGGAGTATTTTAATTTCTAAAGTTTTATACCCAGATTTTCTAACTGACATCCCGTAAAGCCTTTTAGTGAAATAGTTTGCACAGTTGAATTTCATGTTCCTAAGCAAGAAAAAAGCTTTTGCGAAAATCCATATTAGTTGCAAATGTTTTTTTTTTTTTACTTATCCCAAAATTGTCTAGCAGAGCTAGGCAATCTTCATAAATCCAAATATCTTAAAAAGTCCAGGAAAAATTGTGGGTTGCTCATCCTTTGCAAATCCCAAGTAAGTCAAGATGTGAGCAAGTGAGGCCTCACCAGCAGAACACTAGTGGCATTCCGGAAAGGTCTTGAGACCCCCACAAAACCTGTAGGCTCTCGTATGTCCACTAAAAAAATCTGGAGTAGGCGTTCTGGTGGGATCTACAGGGTTGCCAACTGCTCCGCATTTTGCGGAGTTCCTCCTCAAAATTGGTGAATCTCCGCGGCTCCGCAAAGAAGTTATTTTGCTCCGCATTTCCCGGCTCAACGCTTTCAAGCTTAAAGTTTGCAATTTTATCATAACACGCACGTAAATATGAGAAATTAAAGATGCTTATACTCAAATATTGAAATAGTGTTTAAAGCTGTTTTATTAATTTAAAAATAATTATTTTTATACTAGTACTTAAAACGATTATTAAGGTTTTAAAACAATTTTAGGTCAACTGTTTTGGTTATTTTTATTGATTTTTATACAAAATTCCGAACTGCTCCGCAAAATTTTAAATAGCTCCTCAAAATCAGTACAGATGCTCCTCAAATTGTTTCTCCAAGGTTGAAAACCCTGGATCTACGTCTGAGATTGAAAGATTCACCTGGACATTTTGCCAAGTGCCATGAGTGGGTGGGAGGAGTTTTCATTCTTAGTGAGGAGAAAGGAGCAGCTTCAAATGACCTATAGATCTGGGGCGACGAAGTAGCAAATGTTGTTTACTAATGAGTAACATTTTATGGGACTTCCAAAATTCAGATACATTTTATATGCAAAAAAGTTGAGGTTGTGAACAACATAACTTGAGGTTGTCGTCGTTTTTGGTGGTTGCAAGCCTATAATCTCAGTTTACCCATTAAACACATCATATATTTTTTTTGGAAAAGTTTATTTTTCTCTTCATATTCAATACGATGTCCAATATCTGCTCCCCCTCCCTCTGCAAGAAAGTGTTTTGGTTATAGTTATGTTGTGACTTGCCACTGAGTCTTTGATTTCAGCTGCGGTGCTTAAACACTTAAAATTTGGAAACTCTTGTTTTACACTACATGAAATATGGTTTAGGGACAACCTAATTAAAATTAATCACCATAAACAAAGTTTAATGGTTTTTAGCACTTAAAGGCAAAAAGTAAAAATGTCTGGCAATGTTTGAATTTCATTCCTCAATTTTAATGATAAAATTATTCACCAGTAATGAAAATACTAAAATAGTAGAAAGTCAATGGAATAAATTGTTAATTATAATGATATTTTAAGCAATTTGGGTTTGTAGTTGTATATCAGGTAAATAGAAGATTATTTATGACATAGCATGTTAAAATGATTATAATTTTATCAAATCACATATCAGAGAAGAAATTATTAATTTATGCAGAGTTGCGGATGAACGTAAGCCAAATTAGTCATTTACTATATTATTCTGCCGTGTGTAGGTAAATGAGTTTTCGAGATATTTGAAGAAATATGTGTCGGATTTTCAATACTAAAACCATTGGGACATCTTGGAATTAGATGTCTTTTTTGCGTCTTTTTTTCTGCGGAAATCAAATAAGCGAGCTTGTACAATAAAGATGACGTACAATAGATGACAAAAATGCAAAAAAATGAAAAATTTGCAGTTACTGCCCTTTACCTGCACACCGCAGTATTATTATTAAATTATTATTTTTTTGTTTTTGTTTTTAAAATGAGTTATTTTTACAGTCAAACCTTGATATCTCGAACCTCCTTATCTCGAAACCCTTGATGTCTCAAGATAATCCCCCTAAGTCTCCCCAGCATTTTCTATAAAAACCCCTATGTATTTTCCATAGTTATCTTGAAATTTATTTTTCCAAACCCATGATATGTCGAAATTTTTGCACAGAAGCAAGTTTGAATTGTCGTTTTGATTTGGCAATTTTTGTAGTAAAATTAGTTCCAGGGACAATTGCTTTACGTTTTTCATCCCTTTTCTTGGAAATTTTGTGAATAGGGGATTGGGGCAAGATAATAAGGGAGTGTTAGTATGAAGGGGGTGCTGTGTTTTCCCCAGAGTTTAGAATATTTGTGCATTTCTCTCGAACATGTTGTCCACTTTGAGGAAAGGGGTTCGATTTCTGGTCCGTCAGTTTTCAAGAGAAAACGGAAAATGCGTTCCTCATTTTCATCATTCTGCTTTTTTAATTCCTACAAAATGGCTGCTGAGAACTTTTTGAATGTGAGGTTACTGGTTAAAGATAAAATTAGAATTTTTAAATTTTTAGGTGAAAAACACCCAGTTGAAATTGTTGTTCATTTCAAAATCTCGTCCTGTGCACTTTCGACAATTGGAAAATTTCAAATCTAGTGAAATATTGAGGACTACTTTATTCGAAGTGGTCCCATAGTTCATATATAAATGCATATAGTGTACGTCTGTGTAAATGTGAGAGTTAATAGTGTAATTTTTTTAAAACCTTGACAACTCAAAAACTCGATATCTCGAAAATTTTTCCCGTCCCCGAGAGATTCGAGATATCGATGTTGCACTGTATTTATTTTGAATAAATGATTATACTTAATGTTGATAAGTTTACGATGTTAAATGGAAATGCATATTCATTTCATAAAATAGATGAGCATTTTATGTTTTATATTCGCACAAAATTCAAATGCTGTAGTTAAAAGTTTCAAACCAAATATTTGATTTGAACTTTGAATATTCAGTGTTCGGCAAAGTTTCATATTCGGTTTATCTATTGCAGATTCAATGTAACATGCATGCTAAAATTAGTTAAGATTTTCTTTAGTAAATGTATTGTGACCTTTTTTAAAGAAATGAACCTTGATATTTAAAGCTTTAGACTAGGAATTCTGAATAGTAGCCATTAGCTACCAGAGTCCCCAAACATAGTAGCCACTTTCGACTTTTTATTTTGTGCGTATTTATGATATTTTTATTGGTTTCATAATTATCATTGTTGTTGTATCATTTTATTTATCTTTTTTGTTAATTTTTTATTACAGTACAAACTTGTTTTTCCAGATCATATTTAACTGAGACCAAAGGCAATCCGGATAAACAAAAATTCGGATAATATGGATAAAAGGCAAAACATTTTAAGTACCGTATATACTCGCGTATAAGTCGAGAAATTTTGTCCAAAAAATGAGATCAAAGGAAGGGGGGTCGACTTATATGCGGGTCAAATTTTCCGAAATTTTTTTTCCGATCAACGAGAGCTGGGAAGCTACGCGAAATGCCGATGTGCAGTTACAGGTAGTTGCTGATAAGTTAATCGTGTGAAAAAGTAAACTTATTCAAAAATAATAACTAAAAAAAACCTAAATAATACACATAAAGATAATTTTATTCCTCTTTATTAAGGATCAAATCAGCAATTAACAAATATCGTGAAACGTATGAAAATATTTATCGTCAACAGTCACGCCATTCAGACTGAGAGTGCGTTCGACGAGCACGACCGGGAAGCGACCGGTTAGTTAATCACGTGACAGCTAATGATCACCTGCTCCAATCAACTGCTTAGAATGGTAACCGGTTGATCATAGAACGCCGCGGTTAGTAACTGGTTACTTACCGGTTGACCGGTGAGGTTCGTCGAACGCAACCTCTGATATCATTGACGATTCTGCAGCCGCCGATGTATTGTCAGGAGGAAAAACTAATTAAAGTTCTTGGTGGACCTCACAAATGTGTCTTGGTTGAGTCAAATTAGAAAGCATATTTAAGTAAATCATTAACATTTATTAGTGCTAAAATACAACATGTTAACAAGAAAAAAGGCTTCTTAAAAATAATATTATTCTTGTAGAATCCTATCCAGCAATAATAAAAATATTGCAGCGAACATGAGCGATAAATATAATAGTTATACCACAGGTGCTCCTAAAAAAGTTCATCTTGATAATGGAAAAACAGTCCAGCGATCTTGAATCATCTTCCGCCAGTTGATTCCAAACGAAGTCTTGAAACATCCACGTAAGGCCGGCCGGCTCGATTCATTCGGCATGTAGATCAAGTGGAACGCGATTCCATCATCAACAGGGCGATAGATCCCAGGGCTGGTAGCCCACTACCACAGCTTAGGCAGGAGGAGACATCCAGGCAGGGTTGGCAAAAACCCGGGTTTTTTTTAAAAAGCCCATGGACCCAGGGTTTTTTTAAATAAAACCCAAAAAAACCCAACTAAAGCTGGGTTTTTTAAAAGAAATGTGGTTTTTTTTGTCTTTTTTTTAGGGAAAATGTAGGGTACTTATAGCATATTGTAGCATAAGTATATGCACAAGAATTGTCTTGGGGTAAAAAAAAGCTGGAAAACTAGTTAAAATTCAGCGTTTTCTGAAGAAGAGTATGAAAGACGACGAAACCCAAGAATGGTGAAGTTTCAGATTTTTTAGTTTCCATGATTACCAACAGTTAAGGCAAAATTACTTCTTGAGTGATAAAATCTATTGTTCGTTTTTAATTACTACATATTTTGCATTTTACTTTATTGTATTTCATTTTGTTATGCAAAACTACTGTAGAACCTCAAGTAGTTTAAATCCCCATTTACTGAATAATCAAGACATTTCTTTGAATTTTATGTTGCCTGTTTTTCTATTTCTGTGTACAGATTAAGAAATATTAAACTTTTTTGTAAGATAATGAAAATACTGTACATCCTATTCTGTTTTCTGTCCGACCATTTGTAAAACCTGTTAATTTCTAAAAAAAATATAACTTGTTAATTCGAAATTTGTGACGTGTCGGGTTGCAGAAAATAATTCACATGAAAGCCTTTTAGCTAGAGTAGTTTCCTCTGTACAATCTACAAATATTGAGAAAACCAGACGTGACAGGACTTAGTCAAGATAATTTGAGTTATTTATTGACCAGTTAAAGATAAAAGTTAAATATATATTTTTTAAATCTTTGAAATATTTTTAATGCCGTTAAGAGTTAAGAAATGCTATTAAAGTTCAAAATTCATTTTTTATGTCCATTGTCTGTGGTGAAGAACAAACAAAATAGAAGTTTAAATTGTGAAAGTATTTAAATTAATTAATTTTTTAAAAAACTTCTCAAAAATTTTTAAAAAACCCAAAAGTGGGCTAAATAATGGGTTTTTTCAAAAAAACCCATTGGGTCCAACCCAATTGGGTCCAATCCGGCCAACCCTGCATCCAGGTAGTTGAAACAGGGGAAAGCGAGATGTCCACCGCTTAAATACTGCTTCGATGACGTTCCACACAATTTACATATTCTTTGTTGCAAGTTCGATGAAATTCCCTAAGAAAACTCAAAAAAATATTTTTGGCAACACTTAATTTCGTTGAAACCGTTACATTGACGGACAAGATTTTTTTTTTTCACTGCG
Organism: Uloborus diversus; assembly: GCF_026930045.1. NCBI lineage: Eukaryota > Metazoa > Arthropoda > Arachnida > Araneae > Uloboridae > Uloborus > Uloborus diversus. The sequence continues at coordinate 4,616,828 of NC_072739.1, forward strand.
ATTTTTAACTGAACCGTCAATCAAGCACCGTGCGGTTTGTTTACATTTTTCTTACTACGCATGCAGGAAAGAAGGAAAGTTTTGGGACTGTATTTAATTAGTGGGGCGTCAAGATATGGAGAGTCCCCTCGCATAAAAATAGGTAAGTATTATTAATATCATTTCCCCAGTACCGGAAAGTCAAGAAAACAAATAAAAAATATCAAATATTTTGACATGTATACGATGACGCGGTGATGACGGAAGCGGACTTTAATGACCTTTTTTTTGCGTGTGACTCGGAATCCGAGTTTGAAGGCTTTTAGAAATGTTTTCCTATTTAATTCCTATTTTATTTGTAAATAAATGTGTTCATTATTTTGAAATTTCTTTGAAAATAATTCGCGATGTTTTTGGAAAGTATGGGGGTCGACTTATACGCGGGTTTTAGATTTTTTCTGGATTTTTTCTCTGAAAAAGGGGGAGGTCGACTTATACGCGAGATCGACCTATACGCGAGTATATACGGTAGACAGATTTGTCTTATTACAGCAAAATCAATAATGCTTTGTAAGAAAATTGCAAAGGATCATTTTGCGCAAACACTTTTGTTTTTTATTGCTCAGCTGCAATGGTGTAGGACTGACGCTCCAAATACGCGGTGATGTTCGATTACTAGATTTAATTGCAAAAGCTATACAGGAAATATACCTACATTTAATCCAAATGAAGAACAAATCTTTGGCTTACTTATAGTTCCGTTCTTTCAATCATAATATAAAACTGTTTTTTAAGTAAATGTAATTGTTTTTAAACTCTACCTGATCCAGATCAAATTTGATCTGAATTCACCAGGGATCCGGATAAACGGGGGACGGATAAACAAGATTCTACTGTATTTGAAATTAATAATTAAGATATTTTAATTTTACTTATATACTTTTTTGAGTGCATTATAACAAACGTTATATTTTATAGGTTGAAGTTTCATGTGCTACAAACTATGTTACATATGCTTCAACTTACGATGGGGTACATGGTAATGTTAATTGTAATGAGTTTCAATGCATGGTTCATAATTGTGGTTATCATTACGACTGCGCTTTGCTTTTATTTCCATGAATTTGTTTTGTCCCGCAAGTCTATGATATTGCCTGTGGAAATACCAGGGAACAGCCTATAAAATGGCTCTCCAAGTTTCTGTTGCATTTAAACGCATTTTTTTCGTATGGCAAAGTGTTTTTTCATGAATCTCTTATTGACTTTACACTTTTTAAAGAGAAATCAAAATTTATCATACTGTCATGTAATCAAGTTAAAAAAATTAATCTTTGACTTTTATGTTAATTTACATTCTTTAACTGAGTAAAGGGGGTTCAATAAAATAAGAGATTTCGAATTTAAGTACATGTGTATGTTCACAATTGCTGTCCAATATTTTATTTTATTTTTATAAAGTGTCAAGTGCTTTTTAAACAAAATTTTTAGTCTTTCTATCAAAATTTTTAGTTCTTAGTATATTTATGTGTATAAAAGTAATAATTGTTGAGTGATCAAAACATTGATAGCCTATTTTGCTTTATGAGATACTTTTTTTACTGCCTTAAGGTTGGCAAGATATGTCATCCATTTAACATATAACACTGGAACTACCCAATCGCTAGGTTATTAAGGACTAATGATCAACTTAACAGGATGTAGTTGAGATGGCTGTTAGTGCTGTAGCCATCCCTAAATAAAGGAAAAGTGTTGTGCAAAAAATCAAGTTTATAATTTTAACATGTGAAATAATGAAGACTATTTTTCTTATTTCGTTTATGTAGATGAGAAATGCGTAAGAGTTTATTCTACTAGTAAGCATTTTACGCTACCTATGCTAGTTTCTCAACACATCAAAAGTCAGGCCGTCCTTTCAAATTTTTCCGGGGGGGGGGAGGGGTGGAGGAAGCAAAAAGTTTATTTTGAATTTATATTATACCAAAATTAAATTATACCAAATATCGGAAGGAAAAAAACCCAGCACCCACTTATATGTGAATACATTGGTTGTCCATAGCTAAGGGGTACAATTGACATCCTGACCCCCCCCCTCCTCCCTGCCCTAAAGGACTGGCCAGTTAAACGTGTCTTCTGTTAGGCATGACTTATGTTGAAAGATCACAATTTTAATGAGCTTTTTTATATACTTTATTTGAACAAATGATTTATATGCTGTTATATAATTTTTTAAAACCATAGTATGATCAGTTGCAGAATTTTGATGCTTTTAAGACCAGCATCATATTTGTTTTGTGTAAGTAAAGGTTGAAATATATAGCACTTTTGGCAAAAGAAAAAAGAATATTTTGATTTAAAATTTCTGATTTTTGTGCAGTTGGCAACTCTGATGGTGAATATCTGAAAAGTGTAGTTTGAAATTATAGATACATGGTATTACAGGCTCAAATATTCAATACTTTAGGGAACAGTCTGAAAGTTTGTGTTTCATTGTATTAATAAACAAGAGCTAATATTTGACATATCATCTTCTGTTCAATTTATTTATCTAACATGCAGTTTACAACTTATTTGTAATCCATGGATTTTTAAAATTTTTTTTGTTCTTCAAATTAATATGTATCACAACACAGTGGCGTAGCTAGACCCGACTTTCGGGGGGGGGGGGTTACTTCTTTTATATATATATATATATATATATATATATATATATATATATATATATATATATATATATATATATATATATATATATATATAAAATATATATATATATATATATATATAAAATATATATATATATATATATATATATAAAATATATATATATATATATATATATATATATATATATATAAAATATATATATATATATATGTATAATCGCTTGGAATTTTTTTCCTTTTCTTCTTTTTTTTTTCTTTCTCTTCTCTCTTCTTTTTCTCTTTTTTTTGAAACTAACTTTTCGGGGGGGGGGGGGGGTTGTCCCCAAAAACCCCCCCTTAGCTACGCCCCTGTCACAACAACAGGGGGAGGGGGGGAACTAATCTGTGTGTGTGTGTGAAGACTAGCAAAATAAAGAGTATCTTGCATTGAAGTCATAAATAATGCTGGGTTTTATTTATTAAACTATTTTTTTTTTATTTTAATGCTTGACTTATTCATTGCTTTACCATTAAGGGATTAATAGCAGCTAATGTATATTTATCATTCGAGTTTTTTTTTTCTTGTCCAAGTATACTTTAAAGATTATTCCATCTAATCGCTTCAGATATTTTTCAATTAAATGACAGTTTTTGTCTCTGAATAATCTATCATTAATGCATTTAGTTTTTAGCATTTATTTTTTTTTTTTTTTTTCCGATTGCATACAATCACACCTCGTAAGGTTACCCCTATGCATATGCTCTTTTTTTGTGAAGTCCCGCCTGACTTGGTTAGAAATTCTGTACATTTTGTTACTGCTTATATGGTTGCTCCAAAGTCTTTGTGCCCGTTTATAAGGTGACTGTGATTCCCTAAAATTAACAACAACAATCTTCCTCTTTCAAGGCTTTTTTTAGTTCTTCTATTAAATTATTGTTAGTCTTCTATGCATACTTTAAAGTTACTTTTTAAACTAAAAACTTTTACTATTAAACTTATTCCAGTAAGTTTAAATAAAGCCAAATAATTTATCTAATAATAATGTACTATTTCTGTTAAATTTATATTTTTTAGCTTGTTGTACTTAAAACAAATTTAAAAAAAAACTTATCCAAGAGTTAAATTGGATTTTTCCAACAATGGGATAAAATTTTATCGTGCTTTTAAGGCCGCTTTTGTATAGTCTCCATGGGTGACCTTATAACAAAATTTGGCAGCATGAATATTTGCTTATATTTTAAAATGGTTCGAACCGGAAAAGGTATACAACATTTTTAATTGAACACTCATAAAGAAAATTTATTATATTTCAGGGTTTGCTGATATATATCATGATTATATATCACGATATATATCCAATATTTATTTTGAAAATATCATATTTTGATATTTTGGATATTTAATTTTCAAACTAAGATATGAACAACAAAAAAAAGTATGTGTATTAATAATATGAATGTTAGTCATTTAAAATAAAAAAGTCATATAGGTTACTACTCTTTACTAATAATAAAGCTGAAAGTCTCTCTGTCTGGATCTCTGTGACGCGCAAAGCGCCTAGACCGTTCGGCCGATTTTCATGAAATTTGGCACAAAGTTTGTAGCATGGGGGTGTGCACCTCAAAGCGATTTTTCGAAAATTCGATGTGGTTATTTTTCTATTCCAATTTTAAGAACAAAATTCTCATAAGATGGACGAGTAAATTACGAAATTATCATAACGTGGAACCGTAACATGGGCACAAGCCAATTGGCAAGAAAATTCACCATACATTATTTGTAAATATGCAGGCGAACCAAATGAGCTTTTAATTTTCTATTATGGGCAAAGCCATGCCGGTACTGTTAGTATAAAATAAAGTAATATAGATACCTACTATATTTATATTATATATTGATATTTTATTAATATAATGTAATATAATTTTTATATATTATATTCATAAATTTTTTAGGAATGTAAGAATTTTAATATAGATTAAAAATGCCTTAAAAATTAAAAGTTGCACAGAAAAAACGGAAAATGTCTTATGGCTGTGCTGTGCATAGACAAATGAGTTTATATTATATAGCTTTGTTAAATAAGCTAACAAAAAGCTAATAACGCCAGCAAGAGAAACAATGAGTAAAGCAGCAAATGCTTAAGTAACTCAATTGAAATCAATAAAAATTTAAAGTAAAATAATAATTCTAAAATGCATGTAAACATTATGTATTATAATAAACAATTATTCTAGCATAACATTTGGTTTTAAATAATTTTTTCTTGATTTAAGTTTGTGATAGTCAATATCCAATGTATCAGTTATATTTAATTTTTACAAAATTAAATTATCACATTTTGCTAATGATTTTATATGTATCTTTCATGCATAAATAAAATTTCAAGTGCAGTAGACCTAAAAGTAGTGTTAAAAATGGAGTTTGGTTCTGTAGATAACAAAATACTTCATTCTAGTGATGACTAATTGTATAAGTGTAATGTGTACTTATATGGACTTTTATGCGCAACATGCATAAAGAAAGCATAAATTAATTTCGTCTTCTTGTTTATAAAGTGGAACTGGCTATGTTAGTCTTTTGGCAGTTGTTAAGAATTTCTTTGTAATTCTTTGCAGAGCATTAACGCATCCATGATCACTTGCGTCATTTCCATGATAGAATCTTCCTTCGCTAACAAATCAGAAAGATCATTCCCATTGCCTAGGAATTGCTCAAAATTTTCAATGTGAATGTTTTTGGTTGTGCGTCACCGAAGTCGGTATCTTCGTTGGTTTTGGCCTCCTTTTTCACTCCTAAAAGCTCTTCTTCCAGCGAGTTCTGAACTGTGTGAGTTTAATAAACTTTACTTCAGGAAAGAGCTCTGGAACCAATCGCATGAAATGTCTCCAGTGGCCCAAGCTCGAATATTAGCACGCCAAAATGCAGTTGATTACGCGTAATCTGCAATCTTGAGGATTTTGAATTTTGAAAGAGGGGAAAATTTTATCTGTTTGCATTGTCGCATCCGTGAATCCGAAACTCATTCGCGTAAAATAAAATAAAGGTATCAAATCTTAAACCGTGTATATAATTGATATCACGTAAAATAGACTCGCGTAAAACGAGGGTCTACTGTACATAAAATTTTACAAATGAAAGAAACAGTTTTAAATTTAATATGTTAAAGTAATAATATAAGAAAATAAACAACAGTGATTTGAGGTTACAGTAACTAGTTAAAAACTTGAATTTGCACTGATTGAAAATATCAGATATATCGTCGCCTCAGAGCAACAGTAGGATATCTGAGTGTTATTCCTAGGATTAAATGGTCTAACTGTTGCTCTTAGGCGATGATATATCAAAATATCGGATATTTTTGATATTTTCGAAAATATCATGATATTTTCAAGCCCTGATTGTATTATAGGTTAACAAAATTCAAGTTTATGTGTATTTTTTAATTTCAATGAATCAGTAAGAGGTCTTTTAGCATATTTGTGAGCAATTTTTTAAATGTCTGTGTTGTGAAGAATATACAGTGGCTCCCAAAAGTGTTCGTACACTCTGACATTTTTTAGTTAAACCAAAATAACGCAAAACTGAATTCGAATATGAAGTCCAATATTTTTTTACATCATGCCTATGTCATTCTAAATACAACCCAGTAGTTTTTTCAAAATATCGACTGATCTTCTTTTTGAAATGGGTCAAAAAACGAAGAAACAGAGAAATAACACGCCACAAAAGTAATCGTACACTCAAATATTTTCGAATAAATTCGTAATTAAAATTATCATATGTTGTTTTTTTTATTATTTTTGTATTGTGGTGACCCTAAAAAGTCATTTGGCTTAAATTTTTTGTTTATTTATTCCTTAATATTGTGCTTTTTTCTTTAAAATGGCTGGTATTCGTAAAAAAATAACAAACACCATTTGAAATTTGAATTTTTTCCTTTCAATAGCAGTAAATTGGCTTGAAATGTCTCTAAATTAGTTAATTTATTCCATTCTCTTGTAAAGTGCTTGATAAAATGCTTTAAAGAAAGGAATCGGACCGAAAACAAGGTAAGAAAAGGTCAACCGGCAAAGTTGACAAAGCGTGATCGGTGATTTAAAGTTAAAAAATGTATGAAAAATGCACATTTGAGTACTGTAAAAGTTCCTGCAGAGTTAAATGAAACATTTGACATTTAATTTTCACCTACAGTTGTTCGCCAAGTTCTCTGATTATCTGGATTAAATAGGACCTCTTCCCGCAGAAATTTTCTTGATCGTGCGAAAAACAGAAAGCTTACGCTTTTCGTCGCAAAATTAATGATAAATAAACTCAAAACGTTTTGGAATTGCATCTTACTTACACACGAATATAAATTCAACATTTTTGGTTGAATTGTTGCATAATTGTAAATAGAAGAAAAAATGAGGAACTTAATCTTAAGAACTTAGATAGATCAGTTAATCAGGACAGTGAAGGTGTTTTTGTGTGAGGGTGCATATCAGCATTAGGACTTGGTAGTTTGGAATTTTTTGATGAAATAATGAATCATGCTGTTCATTTAAATATTTTAAAAACCAATTTTAAACTCTTAGCCAAAAATTTGGTTATCGGAAACAATTTCGTTTTTTATCAAAATAACTATAAGAAGCACATGGTTTTCAACGTTTGCGTCTAGTGCCTCAAAAATTGTCCTAAAGTTTAAAAAATACCCCTTCAATCTCCAGATTTGAAACTTAATGTAACATATTTAGAGATATCTGGAGGCTAGATTACGAAAATATGGCTTTGAAACGAAAATAGAGCAAGAAACAGTAAGGCTCGAAGTGTGGATGAACACTTACTCAGAAATTAAGCAAAAAAAAAAAAAAAGAAAAAATAATGAAACATATTCCCAGACGTTTAAAAGGTGTTGTTGATACTGCATGATATTCTAATAATTAATAACGTAATAAAAAGTTAGATTATTCAATAATATATAGACATTTTTTAATGTGTACGAAGACTTTTGTGAGATAAAATTTCCGGCACTTTTTGATTTTTAAAAAATTAAGTTTTCATGTTTTTTAAAAAACTTTTCATGTAGTTTTGTCGAAAATGGATCATAGATCTTATAATTAAATACCTATTCCGAAATATTAATTTTAACCTATGGATAGGGGCCTATTTCATCGAAAGTCGCAGGTGTACGAAGACTTTTGGGAGCCACTGTATAAAATGCAAAGGAAATTTTCAATCATGATCAGTTCCTATTTCATTTTTGTACTAGAGCTTATGTAATAAAATGTTATTTGTACAGAGATTTTATATTGCATGTTATGAAGTATAGAGATTTTGTAAAGGAGTTGCTTTTAAAATAATAAAATTTTATCAAACTTTTTCATAGAATGGACTTTTTTCTTCCTGTGTGTGAGTTTTCTGTTTTAGGAATAATTAATAAAATAAATTCAAAACAGGATAAGTTAATGTTTTCGTAACATGTAGACACACAGCAAATATTGTAGCTAACCCCTTTTTATTCTGGGTATGCTTGCCATGTGGCCGGCGTAATCTTCAACTGGAGATTTTAATAGCAATATATTATAATTTTTATAAATAAAAAGATTTATTTATTAAATGAAATCTTTGAATAAATACTTTCATCCTAAATCATTTCAATAAAATAAAGTGGTTAACTATGAATTAGGGGCAAATTCAACTCTTAAGAGAATTCAATTGCATCGAATGTGATCAATTTTATCTACCAATAGGGCAGCCAGAAATGTCCTTTACCCCACCCTGATGGAAATTTCTCATTACTGTACTGGTGGATAGATTGGATCAAACCCCACACAATCATGTTCATAGAGTCCCTTAGTGTAAAAATATAATCTATGTTTTCATATAGATTTCAAACAATAGTAGTTTCTGCTTTTCTTTCTGTGAAAATTTTTATTAGGGCTATAGTCGGGGTTGGGGGTCAATCCAATATTAATAAATATATATATGATGAGTTTTACAGGGTGTTTCAAAATGAATAGCGGGGTTTTAACATGTTATAATATTTATTACACCAAACTTACAGTCACAAGTGATATATCAAATGAAAAAGAAACTCAAACAGTTTTTTTTTGTTTGTTGGCATCAGTGCGCATGCTAACTGGTACTTCTTATCTGTAACTGGTACTTCTCTGGATACTTTACAGTTATGGCTCTTCCCTAAACTGACACAAGATGAACCAGAAAGCTTCATCTTTCAGCAAGATAGTGCGCCGCCTGACTGGCATAATGAGGTACGCGATTGGCTTAACCTAACTGTACCCGACCGCTGGATTGGCCGCAAGGGGCCTAATGACAGGGCTTGTTTCCCATGGCCTCCACGGTCACCCGACCTAACGCCGTGTGATTTCTATCTTTGGGGGTTTATTAAGGACCGTGTGTATGTGCCTCCACTGCCAGCCGACCTTCCCGAATTAAGGAACAGGATTGAAGCAGCTGTTGCAGCAGTTACTAATGAGACACTCATCAAAGTTTGGGAAGAACTCTCATATCGTCTTGACGTGTGCCGAGTGACGAATAGTGCTCACATTGAACACTTGTAGGCTATTATGTAAAACTGTTTGAGTTTCTCTTTCATTTGATATATCACTTGTGGCTGTAAGTTTGGTGTAATAAATATTATAACATGTTAAAACCCCGTTATTCATTTTGAAACACCCTGTATTATAGCAAGACTTAAAGCTAGAGATTTCTCCTCGAAAGCTTAATTTTTTTTTTTTTTTTTTTGCAAATTCAGTATGCAGTGGATTTTCAGAAGCATCTGTTGAAGCTCATTCCCATTAATATTCTTTGATTTTTGTACGCTGAATTGTTAAAAACCACTTCAAAGTATCTGCTATAGGGAAAACTAGGGAGGTTTGACCCATAGGGAGACTTGACCCATGAGGATTTTTCCATGAAAAGGATATTTAGCGAACATTTTAGTCATATTATTGGTTGACCAGTCACAAAACAGTATTTTGCAGGGATAAGCCATTTCAGAATTACCAGTGATTTTCAAGAAATTCAGTGTTAAATGATACTGCACCTAAAACGTTTTGAAGATTTTGGAATCTTTTAGATTTTATCCTCCAGTTTTGAGGGAAATGAACTTGAAAAATATACATAGTTTAGTCACTTTTCTGGCTATCTTTTGATATACAGTTCGTTTTATTTAACTTTAATCCAAATTGCTAAAAATGTAAGGTAAACAAAAGAAAGCTAACTAGGGAGCTTTGACCCCAAGCTAACTAGGGAGACCTGACCGAAATACTAATTTGATGTTTTTTCAATGAATATTTATTTTTGAATTGATAACATATTGTGATTTAGACCTCATAATTTGATTTTATTGCTCTAAGTTGCTAAAATTTTAAGGTACACAAGAGAAAGCTACTTGGGGAACTTTGACCCAAAGAATAATTTGATACTTTTTCAATGAATTTTCGTTTATGAAGAGCTAAAATTTTGTGATTTAGACCTTAGTGATTTTTCTTTTATTTAAGCAATAATCTTGTGAATATGAAGGGGACATTTTTTTACTTAAGAATAACTAAAATATTTTGATCTAATAAATTGTTTTTATTCAACAAATAACTAAAATACTAATGATCTAATGCTACTGATGATTTGTTTCTTAATAAAATAACTGAAATATTGTTTAGGTCTTAACTGATAAAGTTTTGAATGAGACTTGTTTTTCTGCTGAAAAAAAAAATCTGTAACACTTCACTTAAAGAGTGGGCATTTGTTCATTCACTTTAAATATCACTTATTAAAGCAAAAAACACCATCAAACCTGCTTTTTGATTTCAATATCTATGAGTCTTCTTGCATTCATGAGGTGGGTCATGTCACCCTAGGTGTTGGGTCAAATCTCCCTAGCTCTAGGGACATTTGACCCATTTGCAAACGTGATTAATGTAATTTAGAATTATGCTATTATTTTTAGCCATAATAATGCACAAAATGGCAAATAATTTATGCATATTTTTTATTTCGTTCTAACTATTCTGCAAAAAAAAAAAAAGGAAAATAAAAAACCAAAAATTGGATCAAATCTCCTTAGTTTTCCCTACTGGTTTGTAATTGAATGTAACTAGACATTGGCTTGTGTGTGGGAAAACTTATCATAACGACAGAAATTCAAATTGTTTTATTAAAATAGTAAGTCCTTCCAATAATTCTTTTGACAGATGTAACTGATGTTAAATGAAAGTGTTGAAGAAATTATTCCATCTACTATGATATAACTGGCAGTCATTTTCTGAAAGGTTGTATGAGTCAAAGCTATGAATCTCCCATCCCATTTGAGCCTGCCGGTCATCAGCTTGGAAACATGACTTTCTCGTTTGGCGACGACTTCCACAAAGGTTTTCCGTCCAGGTATTCAAAGTTCTGGGACCTCATTTCTCTGATTTCCTCGCCGACCTCGTTCTGGCTCCTGATGTAGTTTTCGATCCAGGGAAGGTAGGAGGACACCCTGGTGTAGACGCCAGAGAATCCTGGCTCTCCGCACTTGTAACCAAAAGATACGACACCGACCAGCGTCCAATGACCCTCGTCATGTTCGTACAGTAGTGGACCTCCAGAATCTCCCTAGAAGAAATTCAAACAATAAGATGAATTATTTTGCAGGAAGTTACCGACCTAAGCCAGAGCTAATGTAGAAATACATAAAATACACCAGCCAGATCAGTTATACCATTTGAGGACTGCAGCTTCGTGCTTTTTAGCACTCGTCAACCTGGAATAGAAAGTAACTGAGCTAGAGACAGAAAACCTCTTAAGGAAGCCAAGAGAGCCAAACAAACTGGTAGCTAATGTAGTAGCTACCAGTTTTTTTGGCTCTTTTAAGAGGTTTCCTGCCTCCAGCTCAGTTATTTCCTATTCTGGGCTGATGAGTGCTAAAAAGCAGAAAACTGCAGTCCTCGGATGGAATTACTGAGCTGGGTGGTTTATTTTATGTAAGACAAATTATTGTTGGCAGGGTGATAAGGCGTTGGCTTTCTGCTCTGTGGTTCCGACCCACAGTGGTGAATTTTTTGAGTTGTAGAAAATAGTCAGTGCCCATGTCATATGATTATGCAGCATGTAAATGATCCCTTATGTATTCATTTGGCTTTGAATGCTCTGGGGAGAATTGAATTCTTTTTATAGTTTAGCATCAAAGAGAGTCTTGGTGTCTCCATCTGGTGGGAAACTGGGCGTCAAAATTATCTGTGGTATTGACATCTACGCATCAATGGTGGCACAAGAAAGACTGCCACGCAGCTTGAAACTAATTCTATTCTATTTTACGGTTGACTTTTCTTCAATGGATGCAATGCACTAATTTTTAAAAATCGTATCTTCAACTAAATTTTTTCTTTCACCCTTGTGGTGTTCGTTGTTCGTGTTTATCGGAAGGCGTACGTTTTGCCTTAAATTGAGTAGGATCTTCTACTGTGACCCTTTTTCCGCGGAAGCAGTGTTACAGCCTTTTTTTTTTCTGGGGAGGGGGGGCGGGACGCCGTCACCCGAAATATTTGGATTCGTAATGTAAAAACAGTGCTAATTGGTTTCAAACCACTTTTTAGGGTTAGTTCCCTTTACTTTTTTCCCAGATCTCTAGCATTATTTAATGGCATATGAAACAGTAACAGCGTCCAAAGTTGTGTAATTTTTCTTTAGGAGTTACTAGTTTCCAATTTATGCTTACAAACATGACTTCTAAATCTTATCAGTTTAATCCTTTCTAAATACGTTTAAATCCAACGGAACTTGAAGTCAGTGGCATAGCCAAGCAGAGGGTCCATGGGGTCTGGACACTCCACAAAGTGAGTAAGAAAATTCAAAAATGAAAATGTCCACCTTTTAACACAATTTTTCCTTTTCGTACATTTTAGAAAACTCCAATTTGAATTCATGTAAATTTCATCGGACCTCCTCCAAAATGAAATCCTGGCTACGCTGCTGCAAGTCTATATCAGTTTTACAGCTTCCTGAACGCAAGAAATGAGAATTCAAGACAATGGAAATATTTTTATATGTATAAAATGAAGGGCTAAGGAATATATAATAAACTTTGAAGTTACTGTGAGCTGACTATCTGAGTCATTGGTTATAGTACCTGGCAAGCATCTTTTCCTCCTTCTTCCAGCCCTGCACAAATGAAGCTGTTAGTTATGCCCCTCGGAAAAGGGGTTGCTGGTAGCTTCTGAAACTGGGCATTGCAACGAGCGTTGGAGACGACAGGTAGACCGTTGACTTCTTGAAGATGCATCGAGCTGACGCCACCTGGAGAACCATACCATATTTTATTTTAGAGATATGTTTTTTTTTTCTTCAGGCTTCACCAAAAGGTAATTGTCACAAAACTTGTGACCGGATAAATATTGATGGTAGAATATTCGGGGGTGCCCACATGGGGGAGGGAAGGGGGGGGTGAGGTTATTATTCTAATTTCTTTTTTTGGGGGGAGGGAGTGTTCTTTGCGATTTTTAGGGCGGGGCACTCCTGAAATATTTGATACAAATGTGATTTTTGAATAGTTTTCATACTTGCCTTTTGTTACTGCCTAATACAATAAAGACTTCTTGTCTACTGCTTGTCTCTGCGGCTGTCCCGCAGATTCGATATGCCATATGATTTCTTAAAATAATAATAATAATAATAAAAGCAATGGACAAGAAAAAACGGTCGATTGCACCCCCCCACCCCTTTGAGCTATTACAGCCAAAATCAAATCAGCTCTTGTACCCTCTTAAGGCTACCTTTGTTAGATTCCGTTCATTGCTTTTCTCGAGATATAGCTGTCGCAAATAGCAATTGCTCAACCCCCTTTAGAGCTATCAGCATCAAAACTGAATCAGCACCTATTCTTTCTATCGTCAACATATGAACCGAATTTCGTTTGATTCCGCCCTTTACTTTCTGAGATATAGCGGTGGCACGCATAACGAAAAAAATTTTCGATTGCTCCTCCCCCCCCCCCCTTCGGGGGAATTGGCGCCGAAAACTAACGAGAACCAATTCACACGGGGCACATTGTGTACCAAATTTCGCTCGATTTCATGAGATAGATTTTGCTCTCCAGAGCAAAAAGAGAACGACCATAAAAAATCGGTCACACACAGACAAAAATGGTCAAAATATACTCGGCATATCTCCAAAAGGTGTAAATCTGTGAAAATCAGAAAAATTTCGCAGATTCAATACTTTTTTCTATATATTAGATAGAAAGAAAAAAAAAAAGGAAATAAAGTTAAACTAACTTTTGTTAAACGAGGTTTCGGTTAAAAGAGTTTCTGATAAATGAGGTTCTACTGTCTACATTTACTGCTGAACGTTAATTCTAATGAGGTTATGTATTCTAATGGGGACAGTAGCGTAAGCTGATGCAAATGAGGGGGTAGGAGGGAGGGGGTATCTTGCTACACCAAGTTAATCGTAGTTTTCGTTAAAGATCTCGCAATAACAAAAATCGAATCTCTGTGGGATGAACAAATAGAGAGCGCAATATTAATCCAAAAGTGGGGCAAGGATAACACCATGTGCTAATCGCGCGTGGAAAAAACTCTACTGACTGATCAGTTTGCGAAAATTAATTCAACGCAGAGACGGATGTGAATAGACCTTTCCTTAGTCATATAGATGAATATAATTAGTTTTTTTTTTCATGAAATTAATAGATAAATATGGATTGATAAATATCGAGAGATAGACCGATAAAAAATATAGAGAGGAAAGCTGTACCCAGAGATATAGACATAAATTGAATTTCATAGATAGATGTGATAATAGTAGATTATATAAACATAAAATAGGATAATAGGGGGAGTCGGGGCTCGTAGATCAGCTTTTCTACGCATCATTTTTTATCTCATCAAAAATTTAAATGAGTAGTTTGATTTTCAATTTTGAGTTTCATTAAATATTTCTCATCATCCCAGATATTTTTGAACGTGATCAATTCCTTAACTTTTTTAATAATATTTTTCAAAAAGAACTTCGTGAAGTGGACCAACGTTCCCCGGGTTGCAAATATTATCCAATATTTGTAATTATGTATTTTAAATTGTTTTGTGTTTAAGATGGAAAAACTTAAAGATTGAAATTCAATATAACATTAAATTAAACCAATTTTTAAATTAACTTTTGCGCTATTTATGACAGAATCATCAACATTTATTCGAGAATAAGGGCAACTTGGGTCTTCCTCAACTTCACCATTGCTGAAACTAGAATATTGCTTTTCTAATTTTTCTGAAAGTTTTCGATTTTTATCGGTTTTCTGAAAGTGGGGTAAGGTAACCATAGGTATAGTATCGAGCAAAAACTGGTCCCGTGGGCAACCGAACTATTCTAGTAGACGGGAAAGCGTCTGACAAGCGCATGCGCGAAAACAGCTTTTTGCCGTAGCCGTGTAGGATGCATTGCATCCTCTAAGCTTTTGTCTGTACAAATTTCGCTTGTTCAATGGAAGCCGGTGACTGTCGCGACGGAGTTGTGTATTTAGTTATACTACATCTATTAATGTAACCCGGGTTCTTGATCTGTAAAAATGCTGTCACAATCATCTTTTTACGACAAAAATGAAGTAACGGCGAATAATTATGAACAAAAAGAAATTTCTTTATGAAGGAGCTCAATTTATTGCTCCATTTTTCTTGAGAACAATTAAAAAAAATAAAAACGTTGCAGACTTATGAAAATTACTCAGCACTGCCAGGCCAAAATAACAACATTTGTTTCTGCTGATTTATTTTTTTAATATATCATAGTACCATACGAATTTATTATAGGATTTGTAGGATTATAGGTGCTATTTGTTGGTCATAAATTAAAATAAGAAATATTTATATTAAAATTATCGAAACCAACCCAAGGGTTGGACCCAACTCGTTGGCCCACACGAATGGAGACATAAATATGGATTTTTAAAAATACCCCGCCCCCATATTTAAGCAGCCAAGGACATCATCAAAACATCTTCTAATATTCTTTCGTCGAAATTTTACTTTTTAAGTTGTTATTTTTCCGGAGACCTAAACTAGGACTTCATAGAGAATGACATGGCGAGGAAGAAAAATAAAGTATGTGGTGTGGTGAAAAGAATTAAGCATTTAAAATGGGCTTGTTCTTGCTGTATAGTCCGAAGATGAGACTTTATTACACTAAACGAGTAACCATGGGGCTTGAAATACTCCTAAGGGCCTGTTCACATATCGGCAGTCCGTTCCGTCCATCACGTTTCTTTCCTCCCGAAACAGGTTTTCTTTGCTGGTTGCCATGACAGCAAGCCATCTTGGACGGGACCGGTTTCGATCAGAAAAACCTTGATATCTGACGGCCGTCAAAAGTAGAACGGCATTTCATTGGTTTCCGCCAAGCAGCGCGCTCTTCTCTATGGCGGGGGAATTCAGTCACGTGATTGATGTGCGGCGACCGTATGTGAACACTGCTCTGCTTTCGTCCGCAGTCCGTCACGTCAAAAAACAGTAGGCTTGCCAGACGTCCCGATTTGACCGGGACAGTCCCGGTTTTAAGACAAATTTCCGGTGTCCCGGCCAGTTTACTTCATGTCCCGGAAAAAGATAAATTTGATTACAAATGACCAAAAAGTCTAAAAATAATAAATTGTAAAGGATTATTTAGGATAATAACTTTATCATTTGTAATATTAATTTTTAAAATTAATACCAGGTTAACTGGTGAGAATTTTGACAACAAGATAAATACCCCCCCCCCCACATACAAAAAACAAAAGTCTTATAAAATGAAAAGTATATTTGAATATTTTTCACCTTTCTATTCATCATTCAAAGTGTTTTTTTCTATTTAAGAACTTTTTATTTCATCTAAAATGAAATGTGCAAATTTTATCTACTTATGTCATTTTTTATCACCCCTGTTTTAGGTTCACATTTAGTAACCATTTATTCATAGCATTGAGAATAAATTGCCCTATAAAACATTCGAAAAATCAGCTACAGGTGTACACCCTTTTGAATACTAGCGACGCTGGGAGGGGGGGGGGGGACATTCCGGTGTCCCGGTTGAATATTTCAGAAATTTGGCAAGCCTACTCCTAAGTCAAGTTGACCTAACAGAACTAAATAGTAATCAAAAGCAGTTCGTATATCTGTTGGTTGAAAGAACTAGAATACTTTCATTCAGCAATGGATTGATAACAATATACTACACTCCCCTAGTATAGGGAATGGGGTCCTGAAGACACTTCTCATTTATTTATTTTTTTATCTAAACCGAGAGCCTAGCAACCCCCGATTCAGCATCGTCATAGGTACTGATTAGGAATAGAAACTTGAAGGACTTCGTCAGCACGACGGATTTAACGTGCACCAGTCAGGATTAGCGAACACGGATGACCTTTGATCCGGCTGGCATCGAACCCGCAACGCACCAGGTACGAGTCCAACGCCTTGCCGATCAAGCCATCCCGGTCTTAAAGATTAATATAGGTTAAAGTTATATCTGAGCTGTTATGTTAATTGTTAATTTTTTATTTACCATAGCTCAGGTCTCCCCACCCGAGGACGGTGACGTTATCTCCGTCCTGCACCATCTCTTCTCCGGGCAGGCAGGCGGGCACGATGTCCGTGTGTAGTGTGAAAGGGAGCCGCATGATGGCGATGTCGTCGTAGTAGAAGCGGGACCGGTATCCTTCGTGCAGCCGGATGTCCTGCACGTAGAAGTCCACATTCCCTTCGTCCAGTTTCAGGATGCCAACTTGGACGCGGTAATGCTTCGGGTCCAGGCTGCAATTTAAACAGATAGTAATTAGAAGGCTGCTAGTAAGAACTATGTACAGGGTGAGAAGAAATAACTTGGACACACATATTACATCATGACTTTGATGTTTATGAAAATATTACGACCAAACTTCAAAATTACGTAGGACAGTCAGAAAGTTAGTTGCATTACTTCGTAAATATGTTTCCTCTAAGACTATTTTGATGACACTGTGTGGTAACACTTCAGACATGTACCTTTATCGCGTGACAGTGACGTAGCGGCTTCCTCGAGGTACGTTTAGTTTTTCTTATAATCAGTTGCAAACATTTCTCGACAGCTGCAAGTAGCGTCCAAATTGGAAATCCGTGCAGTAATTCGTTTTGGTGAGCAAAAAGGTGCAACTGCACTGAAATTTATAAGCAGTTGCATGAAGTGTATGGCGAAAATGCAATGCTACTTTAAGCCATCGCGAAATGGAACTTGTTTGAGGACGGACGTACAGAAACTGATGACTTTGAGCTTGAGAGAAGACCATCAACTGTGACAATTTAAGAGTGGAATCCTCCTCCTTATAACCCAGACACTTCACCTTATGGCTTTCATGTTTTTGGTCTCATGAAAGATTAACTTTTAAAGCGACAATATCTCTCGCATGATGAGGTTTTAAAGCTACAGCCCAAAGTTGGTTATCAAGCATTGGGCGGTATTTCTTTGTAGAAGGCATCAGAATTCTTGTAGCACGTCCCGACAAATGTTTAAATAACGGAAATAACTATGCCAAAAAGTAGATTTTGAATGAAACTTTAAGATACCAATAAAGTTATTGCAAAAAATTACGTCCTGTTTTGTTTTCTTGAGCAGTGCAACTAACTTATTGACTGACCCTCGTAATATAAATACAATATTTCGGCTAATATCTTTACAAATTTCCAAAGTGTCTACCTTTAGCCTTAATACAGAGCTTTAAACGTGTCACAAAATTTTCGGCTAGGCCGCGATTCACTTACTGATTTTATCCCATGTCTTGCATAAGGATTTAGGATTTCTTCGGGGATGCCAAAGTTTTATGAAGTTTAGCACACACCCTTGTCTCCCCGAGAGACCAAACCAGAATAATCCATTGAGTTCAAATCTGGGGAATACGGTAGTTATTCTAGAGCTCCGATGTAGCCTGGAAAATGTGTCTTGCACCTGTCTTGAGTGTCTTTAGTTCTGTGTACAGGTGATGAATCCTGTTGGAAGGTCTGTCTTTTGTTTATAAAGAACTGTTGTGACCAAGGTAAGACAGCATCTTCCAAAATGCGTTTGTGGTATGTTTCTTGACTAATTCTATCCCTTGATCAACAAAAAACAAGTGATATTTTCCCACCAGCACATATCTCACCCCAAACCATTAGATTGGTGTCGTTGACACCGTTCCACAATGCAAGAAGATCTTGGAGACAAGCATGTGTGCTAAACCTCATAAAACTTTGGAATCCCTAAAGAAATCCCTTTTTGCAAGAAATGGGATAAAATGTCAGTGAGTTGCAGCCCATAGCCAAAAATTTTGTGACACGTTTAAAGCTCTGTTATAAGGCAAAAGGAAGGCGCTTTGAAAATTTTAAAAAGTATATTAGGCGAAATAATGTATTCATATTAATTTTGAAGTTTGGTCGTAATATTTTCATTAGCATTAAAGTTATTATGTATTATGTGTGTCCAAGTTATTTCTTGTCACCCTGTAAAAGTAATTAGTATCGCGAGCCGTAATTTTCGCGAAAATGAAGGTAATCGGAGATTTCGAGAGCTGCAAAATTTCTTGAAATTTATGGGAATAGAACCGAAAGTTGAACAGTTCCGAAAGTACCTAATATTTCGCGATGATTAAATTTCCACGATTACGGGCTAATGAAAATAAGTGCTTTTACGGTACAACGGAACAGATCAGCAGCACAGTGAGCTAAAACTTGAATACCGACAGACGGCGTATGAATTGGAAGCGGAAACGGACCACCTCATTTTATAATAGGTAGAATCAGTGAGAACGCGTAAGCAGTAAAATTGCTCTTACTCCCTGATCGTACCGATTATCAAATGAAGTGGTCCGTTTCCGCTTCGAGCTCAGCCGCCATCTTTCCGCGGTCAAGCTGTAACAGCATTTGCTGCCTTCTTGCCCACGCTTGAAACCTTTTGTTTTACTGACTGTAATAAAACATTATAAAGTAAGCTACATTCAACAAATGTATTCAAGTTAGAACAATGGAAAAATATTAGGTGTACCAGTATTTTCTGATTAATTATTAAAGGAAAGAAAATGACAGAGATTTTAATTAAGGTCTAAGTGGGGGGGGGGGGTCATAGTGGATGCGAAAAGAAATCCCAGCATGGCTCTGCCATTGTGTAATGAGTCACCGAAAATTCACGTATGCTACCATTGTCCAGATGCAGTATTTTTTGTTTCCTGATGAACACTACCAGCATCTTATCATGCTCTTCCACCTCCGATTTTCACTCATTCATCTTTCTATAGATTTTTGACGGGTAAAAATTGAAAAACGGAGATCTCAAAACAGATTTTCAATTTGAGTTCTTTGTCTCCATAGAAAAAGTGGAAGGCATTCTTCCATCAATCTACTCATTGTGCCACCCCGCTTGAAAGAAGTCACAATAAAAGCAAACAGAAAATATTGTTAAATGTAAATGTATTAAAAACTGCGTCATTTTGTTCCTTTTTATACACTGACAGACTTTTCGAGTAGACCTGATGATGGATGAGACATTGGAATGTTTTGTCAATAAATATTCTTGAAATCTGTTTCCTCCCATTAATCCAAGTAATGGGAGGTAAATGTTTGGTAAATCTCTGAGTCTTGAAGATAATTCAGGGAAAAGGGGTTAGTGTATAAAATGAGAAGAGCGAAAGCTGACGTAAGGAAATTTAGACTACATTCTTGACATTTGACACCCTCAGGGACCTCCCTCACATGCCAATTGCTCGGTTTATTGCTTTTAAATGCTCAGATAAATCTGAGCAAGTGGATCCCATAGGAAATACAAACTCCATTTACATTTACTATTCTATGGATCATATTTCATGTTTCTTAAAAATCAGAAAAATGCTCAACTTTATTAACTTTTCCTCTTCAAAACACATAATGCCGAAGATAGAATCAATTTTTTTTTTTTTTTTTGTAAAGAAACACTACTTGATAATGCTCTCCTGTAGTGACTTTGTTCAGTCAAATTTTTTCGAATAAAAAATTTATGCCGTGAAATTTTACGCTAACTTTGGTGAGAACAATCCAAGTATCTCCAGGTCCGGTGACGTTTCGAGCCTAGATAAATGTAGATTTTTATCTTTTCCAATAACATTCCCGTTTTTTCCTCCGAGTGTACAAAAGAGCTGTTCAGCTCTCTAATAAGCTATTTTTACTCAATTTATAATCAACCTTAAGAGAACTGTTATTTAGCTCTGTTGCGGACTCTACATGTTGTGAACTGTGCTTTCATTTGGCCTTAAATACGTGCTTACTGATGTGCCAGCTGTGTTTTACGAGTATATCATTTGCCTAATTTCAGGATTATTTTAGCAATTGTAAAGATGTTATTTGTGAACAAAACTGTTGTTTAATAGGGACTGACGCAACTTTCCAAGGGCAGCTAAATTAAAAATGCGAACTCGTAACAATATCAAGACATTCTAAGGTTTGAATCTGGATTGTATTACATGCATAATAAGGCATTATTAGGAAATCTGTATTCATTTTATTCACTAACTTACCTTTTGCCAACGAAACAATGTGCTGCTGTAATGATGTGTCTTTCATCGATGAGGGTGCCTCCGCATAGTTGCGTTGAGGAGTTGCCATAGAAAATAGCCACCTGAAACAGATAAAAAATGCAAGAGTTACGAAGACCAAATCCCAAGCTGTAAAGGTGTTAAAATCTCCTTTAAAGAAAGACGATGACCTTACACAAGTTATCTTAGGGTCTAGCCCTCCTATAGCCCATCACATCGAATATATATTCCTAAGCTTTATATGCATAAGATGTTATATAATAAGAACTATTTACGAACCAAACCTCGAGCACAGATGCAGACAATAGTTAGGGGATGTTTCGTGTGGTCTAATTTCTAATATAGTTAGGACGGTTGTCTTTCCCTCAGATGAACTTGGATCGATCCCCAGCATGGGTAAAAGCGAAACTATACACTTCCCTAGGGGTAAACGGCAATCCTATGACTTGATGCTAAAAGCTAGGGAGTCAGAGGCGTAGCTAGACCCGACTTTCGGGGGGGGGGGTTACTTCTTTATATATATATATATATATATATATATATATATATATATATATATATATATATATATATATATATATATATATATATAGATATATATATATATATATGTGTGTGTGTGTGTGTGTGTAAATTTTTTAAAAAATAAGTTGGAGGTGAATCTTACATACTTTGGAATGGGGTGCCCCAATTCCGATACTTGTGTCAAACAAAACAAAAGCAAAGAATTTTTTTTCTTTTTAATGTTATGGAAAATTCAACTTTTTTTCTTTTCCCTGCATTTAATTTAAAGTGAAATTTTCTAGCAACGGTCTTGTCAAAACAGTCTATCCAAATCAGGGGGGAATCAAATATCTGATGAGCCAGTTCATTTCAGTGTGACTGCCTAATTTAGAGGCTAACACACATCTACAAAAGCTGGCATCCTTGAAAGCTAATAGATACTTCCATTTCCGTCTGTAAACTTGATGTTTGACTTTCAATCTCATCGGTGGTCAGACTATAAAGACTATTTTTACTAACTTGGTTTGCACTAAGAGTATGAAATAAAATAAAAAAAGACTTCTTGAATTATAACTCGCAAAAAATGAAATTGCTTTTCATATCGTTATATTTATATGTTTTTTATGTATTTACATTTATGCTAATTCTAAAGCTGTTAATAAAATTTTAATAAAAAAAGTTAGGCAAGAAATATAGGTGGTCGAAAGTTATTCGCTCAAATGCATACCATCTGTTCTCCTCTCAAGTCTTTATTTTTAATTTTATTAGCTGCTTTAGAATTTACAAAAATATCTATTTGGGAGAACAACAGCAATTTTCGAGCATTATAAACAGAAGTCTTTTTTATTTTCTACTTTTTAATGCGAACCAAGCTAACAGAAATAATCTAGATTCAGTTCGTTTTTGAACATTTTATTCATGTAATGCTATGCAGTTTTTCTTTTGAATTAAAATAAAATTACCTTCAGAAGGGTCCGATGGGACTAATGCTGCTTTGCAGCAGGGGCGGATTCAGGGGAGGGTCAAAGGGTCAGCTGACACACCTGTGACAAGATTTTTTTAATGATTATTATTCAAAACTTCAAATTTTTAGATCCGAAAAAATAGTATCTGGAATTAATGTTTTCCCTTTTTTGCTTCATTCTGTAAGGTTTTTCTTCCCAGTACGTCATAATCCAAAGGATATGACTGAGTTTGTTTACAGGGCTACTGCTATTATGAGTTTTTTGTTCATTTTCAAAAGAACAATCACCTCTAATGAGCTTAAAGTTCTTTCAGAGCACTCTTCCACTTCAAACCACAACGATTTGTGTGTTATAAAATATTTATGTAAATGTATCCAACTATTTAATATGGGTAACGTGACCAGCCTGTCTGCTAAGAAATATGATTTTTCGTGAAATTGGGGGAATATGATACATGGCACAGGTTACGCCTTTGAAAAATTTAGGGGCAGGGGGTAATTTGAAAGGGTTTTGATCTAAAGTTTTGGTGGTGGGGGGGGGGGGGGTCGTAACTTATGAGGGAGTAAGTCATATTTCACTTGGGGGAGATTGACACCCCTGTTTAACTGGTTTTTTATACGGTATAACATGCTGGCCATTGAAACTTGACCCCCCTTTCAAAAAATTCTGGATACGCCCCTGCTTTGCAGACTGTACTTCGTTTTCTTCAGACAACGTTAACTTTCTCTTTTTAGAGCAATCATTTTCGTCATTTTAATTTTTTTCTTTGGGTTTAAAAAAGCTTGTTATCGGTTTTGCTCGCTTCATTATGCAACAACTTTCACTTAGAATGTACTATTTTAAACAGACTGTACGTTTCCAAAAGAATATGCAGAAAATACTAACTGAAAAATCAATGTGATTGCAATGGATAATCTGGTTAGTAAAGGTCGTTTTGACTATGACCTATGACACACACGAGACCAGACCAACTAAAACCTCTATCGTCTCGAATTCCGGTTATGCTATCATTTTTGGATTCGAAGCCCAATGATCTTTAAAGCAGCAAACAAAAACATTTTCTTCAACTCAGAAACAGAGGAATTGTCTTCAAGAGCTGAGGAGGCAGTGGAAAAAAGGGAGAAATTTGTTCCACGATTTGGCTTTCCAGGAAGATTAACCAAAGGCAGTCGTTTCGTGCACTTTCTTGGAAGAAGAGTAAAGGGGTGAAATTCACAGGTTTGACATGTAAAATGAACATTTCAAGTTCATGGTTAAAGGTCATTAAAGTTAAAAGCCATTTCGCCTTGTTATCTGGATTAGTACTGTTCTTTGGTTGCTCTCTTTCTTAAAATTGTGATTCCACAGAAAACCAAAATGATTGGAGTGAAAAGAAAGTATAAGTTTTTTTCAAGTGATGAAAAAAGGAAAATCGTAGAATACCGGCCAAATTAGATTTGCAGCAATTGCTAACCTCAAGAGGATAAATAATGAATCAAAAAAAAAAAAAAAAATCAGGGACCAAAAACAATAAAAGACTTTTTCTTGAAAAAGATATGCTTAAAGTTTCTTTTACTGTCAAAATGATTCCTTAAACTCGCAATAAAGCACTTAATAATGTAATAATAGAATAAATACCTAACAAAACTAATAAATAGGAATTTTAATCAAGAGCCTATATTGTCTTCATTATCGATTTCAAATTTTCACCATCATATTTCAAATTTCTATAAAAAGTTTCTTAAAGCCCCCGGATCACAAAACCTCTTTATCTCGATTTTTTTCTTTAATGTGAAATTCGAAATATACAGATTCGACTGTATGCAATATTCCCACTGCACGGCTCATAAAATTAAACATATTTAACAATTTGCAGAATCTATGACAAAGAAAGGCTGCATATAAGTGGATTTAAAATCAATCTCATTTCTAAAGTGAATTGTCAAATTTCACTCAATTATCAAAAAATTGTCGCAGCAGAGGGAGGCGTCTTTATGTTTGAGGGTCACACATGGAGCAGATTTTCAATGGTATTGGGGAGGGGGGGGGGGAAGCGAAGTGAGTTTTTAACCTTTGTTACTCAGAAAAAAGGCGTTTTGATTTGTTTCTTTTTCTTCTTTTTTTTCTTTCTTTCTCTCTTCTTTTTCTCTCTTTTTTTTGAGACTAACTTTTCGGGGGAGTGGGGTTGTCCCCAAAACTCCACCCTTAGCTACGCCCCTGTAGGGAGTTATTGGATTAAATGGGGTTGGTCACGAGAATCATAAGCCTCCTTAACGCGACGAGTAATTCCATGAAACTGGGTTTGGTAACTTCAATTTCAATAACGAACTCGATTAAGCTGGCACAAATATGAGAACCCTGGTCTCATATTTGTGAAAGACTTATGACCATCACTATTCAATTTGTGTTTTCATTTTCAATACTAACCACCTCCAAAACTAGAAGCTGGATCCATCCTTTTCACCCCCCTCCCTCTTCTCTGAAAATGTTCTTTTAGTAATCCCGTCAGTCCCGTTTTGTTTGCTCCAGAATATTTGCTACCTAATAATAAATAGTAGTTGCAGTATAACTAGGAACATTAGTCTCCTAATTATAAATATTTATTGATAAATATTTGTTCCCCCTCCACATCATTGTCAGAATATGAATCAAAATGAAAGTAAACTTTATCTCACCACTTACCATCCAGGGCCAAATCTTATCCGCCGATTCCCCGCCCACCGTGAAAATCTTCACCCTGTCGACTGATGGTTCTTCTTCGTCCAGCACAGCAGCTCCACTGTAACTTACTGGCTCTGGAGATCTTGGCTCAATTCCTTGGTCCAGAAACTCTTCAAGCAGTGGTTCGTGAAGGACAGCTCCTCCAGTTTCAGAAGACTCCATTCCAGAAGATGGGAACATCTCGGCTTCAGGAGGAGGCATCTTAGCAACAACAGGCGAAGGAGCAGCTTGAACTTGAGGAGGTTTCCCATATATAGGAAAAGGATAAGCTGGAGGCGAAGGAGCTACTTGAATTAGAGGAGGCGGTGGCTTTCCATATATAGGAAAAGGGGAAGCTATAGGCGAAGGAGCAGGTGGACTCTGAGGCGAGTGAAGGATAAAGTCCGGTAAAGGAGCTCCTTGCACAGGAGAAGAAGGTAAGGTTCCAACTGGATAAGGCCCTTGTTGATATTCAGGAGAAATAGAAGTGTGTCTTCTTCCGCATGCTTGAAGGAAAAAAATAAACAAAGAAAACTGATGTTATTTTTCACTTTCGAAAAAGACTAAATATTATTAAGAATCTGGAAAGATATACCAGGTAATCAATAATCCTGTGTTTGTGATGTATTTTGCTCTCCAATTTGTATATAAAAATGTTTAAAGAAAATGAAAATAAAAATAGTAACAACAATAATATAGGGCAATTTTACGGTAAACAGACATCAAGAATTATACTCCAATGAAATATCCAGAATTAATTTGATCTAGCACGTTCTACCTGCTCATGAATGATACACCGGAACATCCCCTAGTGCTTTGCTAGGAGTCAAATGTGGCAGTGGCATTCAGGCTGCTCTATACAGACTTACAACTGGCCACCTTTGAACTTGGTAAAGGAATCCGCCTTACTTATAAAAAAAATGCTGTGATCTTCTAGCTTCACCTGAGTACATTCTGGGTTGCATCGGCCTTTGCAAGGCAGACTTAACCTCCAATCCCCCCAATGTAACTGACTTAATAGCGGTTGACAAACTGCTGGAGCTGATCTGGCATTATATGTCAGATCTCTTCAAGAGAACAAGCAACCACAACAAAAACACTATCAGACGTACCAATTGTTGAACAAAACACCCTTCAAAGATTCCAAAAATGGGAGATTCTTGTTTTATTGCCCGAACTTTATGAAGAGCATAAACTCTACTTCCCCATATAATGCAATCAAACATTGAAGACTTCGAGGAAAAAGTATTTAAATCATATTTTTGTGCTCGGACGTATCCGTAAGATACGTTCGTTACTGAACAAAAAATATTATTAAACTTAGTCTTGCGACTTGCGAACAAGAAATGCGATGGTGAGAGTGCAGATATACTAGTTAGAGCAAGTTCGAGTTTTTGTCGGCACAAAGGGTCTCTCTGGGTTAACTGTGTCATCTTCTTTTTCCGAGAAAAATACATTTTGCATTTTAGAAAGAATTTTTTGTTGTTGCGTTAATGAAGCATGAAAATGTAGCAAAGGATTCGGTTTTGGGATCGCGATTTTATCGAAGGAACTTCTTTTGCCCAGGGCCTGATTAACCAAACGGCTCGGGAAGCTTGAACTTTCCCCTCAGAATTTTAAGGGGTCCCGAATATCACTGTAAAACTGTTTAACAATTTCACTTTCTACTTTTAATTACATTTTCTAAAGATATTACAAACACTGCTACTTGCTTAACAAAAATGTCTGAAAGAACTAAATTATTGAAAGAGAGGACGCATTTGATAAAATGTAGCTACAAGTCATTTTTTTAAATGTGGGATTTGATTCAACCCTGTTACAATTTTTCTTTTATGACATTTAATTTCCTTTGTGAAGAGAATTCAAATGCAACATATGTAATAAACAAGATTTCTGTCAATCGGTAAGGTGTAATAAACTTAGTATTAGTCAATAAGAATGTTTAGAAAATTTCCCCAAACAAAAAGTGGGGGGCACCAAAATGAGGCCAAGCTTCCCCTAATTTCATTGGTTAATCGGGCCCTGCTTTTGCCATCGTGATTTGTTAAGATGGATCCGTTTTGGAGATTACGAATTTTGCTGAAGGTGAGCTCATACCAAAAATAACAATAATAATAATATTACGTTTAAAAGAGGAGCATACACCTTTTGAAACGCTTCCATCTTAACGTTCCTTTTCAATCTAGAGTCAACTGGCACCGTTTACCGTCGTTCGGCCCTTATGGTTCTAGAGTCGATCACTGAGCTAAACGAGGAGTTGCCATAGTTGCCATGCATTAATAAGAAGCCTCGAAAAAAATGAATACGTTTGTCTTGATCAAGATATCAACCAGTATGCCATTGACAGTAATGCCGAATGGTAACAATCTCGTCTCTAAAGTTGTAAAAAAATTCCGTATGTTATGGCAAGAACTTAAAGAGCTTCAAAGTTACTCTAAGTTAGTCTTTTTGCATTAAACGTAATTGAAACTTCAGGTTTTGCTTAGATTCCTTAAAAAGGAATAAGTGGTGCGGTTTAGTCACCTAATTACTGCTTCATATTTCTAACCCCCAACACACAAATTAAGGGGATTATAAGTTTGATAAGCGCCTAAACGAATGGACCGATTTTGAAAAAGAAAAAAAAAATGTTCGAAAGGAGAGTTGATATAGAATGTTCTTAGCTAGGTTGCGTCTTCGGATGACCTCTGAAAGGATGACCTTAAAAACCTCTAAAAGGTTTTTCGCGATTTTTGCAGTGAAAACATATTTAAAAATTTAGTACCAAAATAAAGAGTAATTTTGTCTGCGTCTGATGAAATAAATGTGTTTGGAACTTCCATGTTATATAGAATTCGAATTATAACGGTTTTTAAATTCATATTTTAAATATGGCTTAGCTAAACCTTCATTCTCACGATTGGTAGCAGAATTCATTGTTGGCCGACAGGGAAAGAAGACACGATGATTTAAAATTTTTATCTGATGCCAGTTTCTATTTAATAAAATACTTGTATTTTATTTTAGTAGTAAGGTTTTTAAAAGGATTTTCAATTTCCCCTCTTGATTCTGCATTTGCGACTTAGTCGGGGTTTTTAAAAATTAAATTTAGTTCCATTTTTAAAAGTAAGCAACTTTCCGAGTTTCACCCACCTTTCGGGCTGATGCGACTGATGTGTTTAGGACGTGGCGCTGTTGTTGTTGTTGTTGGTGGTGGTGTTTCTGTAGTCGAAGTCGTCGTTCTGCGCCTAGGACAGCAGACCATTGGCACTTCTGTACTGGACCATCCACAGACCTTAGGGTTTCCGCGCCTTTTTCGGATGTTGGCCAACATCACTGGACAAGAAGTGACCAACACACACTCCTCGCAATCTGCAGAGCATGAGGTACGGGAACGCACAGCAGTGAAACGCACTTCAGCTATTACGTTATGTACTGCAGTTGCAGAAAACACTGGGGAAAAAAAATGCATGTGTGTAAAATAGGTAATCGAAGAAACACAATCCAAGCTCATTTCACCAATTAAATGAACAAAGTTTATATCCTTTTCAATACTTCAGCCATTACGGGTGCAGGAGACTGGAGAAAATTTACTTCCGTTTCAGTCTTATGCCTAAGTTGTAGTGGTGGAGATTAATTGGTGTGGTACCATTACTATTAATGATTAATACAGTTATCGTCGTACTCTTATGGGCAATGATGATCGCCTAGTACTGAGGATTTTTTTAACAGATACTGTCTTACCCCGGTTTAACGACACTCTATTTAATGAATTTTACGGTTTAGCGAATTTTTCTTTTCCAACCCCGACTAAAATAAAGGCAAAAACCCCTATTTACAGGATAATAAACCCCGAATTTACGAATTATTTTAACAGCCAAAATAATTTTTTTCCTGTTAATTTGAGTTTGTAAAACTTACTTTTTCTAATCCTTTACATATGGCCTGCAAACTGTAAAAAACATCTTTCATGCAGCAGGCTGTAAATGACACAGTATTTTCTTCTCTCCATAAAGTCAAAAGAGATCTATTTCGAGTCAAGTATTAAGGAAATTGTCAAACATCTACAACTCAGCATTTTAAAATTTAAAATTAACTAGTGTGTAATTAGTCACGAAATGCTGAATAAAAAGTGTACCCTTACTAATCATGGATATTTTTGTGCAGTTGTTTATTAGAGCTTTTAGATAAGGTAAGTGCATTTTTTTCTCACCCCGATATTACGAATAACCCCGATTAACGTATAAAAGTTTAAGTTTCGACGAACTCGTTAATTCGGGGTCCGACTGTACCATCACCCCTTCTAGACATCTGTGGCGATACATCAATTTATGAGCACGATATTAGTTTTCGTTGCGGTGCACATCCGTCTCTAATTGGCAGCGAAAAGCAAAGGGATGTAAGTAGACTTTTTAAAGTTTTGAGTAAAGCGCATGTAAAGTTCATATCCTACGTACGCTTTCATTGACATTTTTTTTCTAAATCATGCTCTGTAGCAGCACCTTCCAGGACTACCAGTACAATCTCTAGCCCCAAAACAGAGGAGAGGTCCCTCTCAGGGCCGATCCTAGGGTGTCGGCCGCCCATGTGCAAAGACCTAATGTGCCGCCCCTCAAGAGTAATTTGCATATTTTGACTAATCTTTAACGTCTATATAAATCTTTCTTTAAATTTCTATGCCAAGTTCGAATTAAAAAAGGGGGGGGGGGGAGGAAACAGAAGAATGATCTTATAAAAAGGAAGAAATTTTTTATAGTAAGAAACTCCTTAGGTACAATTTATATCTTTGATGAAAGTAATAAATACCAAAATTTACTAGTCGTAAAAACCTATTTTATAGTCTTTCTTCGGTGACATCAGAGAAGGGACGTAGGAAGCGGAAGCGTGAGGGGAGGTGTCAGGGTTTCAGGAGAGGAGGATTGCTCCAAGAAAAGTTTCGAAATTGGCGTATGAAAAATATTTTTAGTTAATCTTTAGTTGTGTTTGGTTGCAAGGACAAAAGAGTCAAGTATATTCAAGATGCATGGAGAAATTTTCGAAATTGACGTCAAATATTGCAGTTTTAGGAACTTTTTTCGAGACTTTAGGTGAAAGTAATGTTGCAGTTCTTTCCTAAAATTCTTTAAAAATTCAAATCAATTTGAAGCTATTTTTTAAGACCAAAGCTTAGGAAGGATCGGCGTTCTTCTTGAAAAATCTCCGAAACTGAAATTTTAAACCCGCAATTTTGGGTTACCTTTGTTGACGTTGCAAGAGGTAGGGAAATTCAATCGTCTCTCATCGAAATATTTCAAAATATAAGTTTAAAACACAAATTTAGACTAGACGTTAAATCCCGGTTATCACAAATTTGCCATTTCAACTGCGCTTGCGCGCGGACTTAGCTTTTTGGGCTTTCTGTTTTAAGATTTCGTGTTGCTTGTGTATACTTTTTGGGCTTTCTGTTTTATGATTTCGTGTTGCTTGTGTATATTTAGGCTGAGCGAGAGTCCCACCAAATTAATGAATGCGATTAGAACATTTTCACGACGATTTCGTGATATATTATATGAAACTACGGATATGACTAACTGATATTCTTAAGAGAAAAATGACACTTGAATATTTATTGGTTTGGAAATATTTATTTAACATAAATGTAAAACACGTTGTGTACTTCAAAAATGATTGGAATATTAGTACAGAAATTCGTCTTTTGCGGATATTTTACGTTAGGCGCAAACAACTTAGTATTGTACATTTTTATTTAGGTTGAGGGTACGACTTTGTATTAGAAGTGATGCTGCAATTCTAGTACACTGTTCTGAGGTTAAAAATTTGGTCCTGAAAAGGGACAGAAAAATCAGACACCGAATCCATTAATAATTAAGAAGCAAAATTCAATCTTTACCGAGGCCTAAAAACTAAATCAAAGAAAATTTTGATTTCTAATTTTAATCTGTTGCTATCTCATATTTAAAACCAAATTTAAAATGTTCGTAATTAATTTTAGTAAGATTTTTGAACCGTTTTTGGATAGATTTGAAAACAATAGGGGAAATGTGAAAAAATTCCGAACCAAAACTATTTTCGGAACTGAAATCCATTATTGGCAATTTTTGGGAAGGAGGGATTTTGGGGCTCTTACGGATATTTCTAAAATCGCAATTTTATATTATCTTTGGTGACGTTAACAAAACTGGGAAGCTTCTACGGATCATTCGGATATTTTTGAACATTAATATCTGAAAAACATAACTATAGACTTTTGTACACCTCATCTCGACGATTGATGAATATGCCTTACGCCGTTAAAAGTTACATATGCCTGGCAGTTCTCCTTCGGAATTCTTTGGAAATATAAGTCCCAAAATCGTATTTTAAGCATTGTTTGATAACGATGGGACTAAGAGCGGGCGGGGGTTTAATGTGCCCTCACGAACTATGTTTTTGAAACTGAAGTCAATTTCCGGCTAGTTTAGGCAGGATGCTGCGGCTCCACGGAACCGTCTAAAAACGAAATTTTCAGGTATAGTGATTGCGTTGGAGAAAAGGGGGATCCGGGGTCTTTCCCCAAAAGTTCTTGAAATTGATGTTTGAAAAACGCAATTTTAGTTTGTTTTTCAATACCTAAAGTGAAAGGGGGTGGAATTAGGGGCTTCTCTAAAGACGCTAATTGGGACTGTCTTTGGTAGTAATGCTTGCGAATGGATTTCGGGGTCCTCCATTGCAAAAATTTCGAAAAATGCCAAGGCAATTTTATATGACGTTTGATGACAGGAAGGGCTGTTGTCTAAAAACACGTTTTGGATTTTGGAGCCAACATTTTTTAGGCTATGTTTGATTAAGTTAAGGTGGAAGAGGTGAATCAGGTCCTTAAGATCGATGGTTCAACCAGCGAAATTTTCCGAAAGTAAAATCCTAGAAACAGGGCCGTCCCAAAGGGGGGGGCGAGCGGGGCAATCGCCTCGGGTGCCACAAAATGAGGGGGCGCCGCAAGGCGCCCCTCGTTTCGACGGAACTTGACGACATTCGCACGAAATGAGGGGCGCCTTGCGGCGTCCCTCTTCGTATAAAATAGCCCCGATTGTATAAAATTAAGGGCGTCTTGCGGCGCCCCTTCCTTTTAGGCTCAGTCTCCAAAACATTCGTTTCCGTTGCATCATTGAAGCAAATACAATTTCTGAGAATATAACTGTTTAGAATCAAACAAAAGACACTTCTCATTTGTCTGGTTCTCACCAAAATTGCTTGAATTCTGCCCCTGCATGCAGTAACGTAACCAGAAAAAAGTTTTAAGGGGGCACAGTGAAAAAAAAAATTGTTGATCGGATTGAAGGTGTCCGGTCAAAATTTTGAAACTTTTAGCTTTAAAAACGCAATTTTAGTCTTAAAACGCGATTATAGGCCATGTTTATTGACGTTAGGGTAAGGGAGGAAGCTCAGAGACTGTTTCCGATTGATTTTTTTGGAAAAAAAGATTGAAATCAATTAATACTACCTTTGCAAGTTTTCAAAATTGAAGTTTCAAAAACGCAACTCGACAAACTTTGAAAATTTTATGGATAGTAGGATCCGGAGCATTTCCCAAGAAATTTGTTCAAAATTATGGTTCAAAAAACTTAAGCAATGTTTTACTTTCAGGGGCTAACCCAGTTGAATTTTCGTAAGTGTCGTTTGAAAAACCCATTGCTTGTGATATGAAAGAAAGGCGGCAAGGGGAGGGTCCGTGCACGAATATTTTCTTAAACTCAAATCTTAAAAGCAATTTGTAAGGCCGTATTTTGTAATATTAGGGCCAGTGATTTTTCGAAATTAGAGCTCCAAAAACGCAATTCTGAGCGATTTTCGATGTTGTTGAGTATTTGTGGGCTTCTCCCTAAAACTTACAAATATTTGATGCAAAAGAATAACATCTTTGTTTATAACATATAAGAAAGCTGGTATTAAATTGGTAGAAGTAAAACCAAAAAAAAAACTCTTGAAAAGAATCATTGAATGAGTCCAGAATGAAATTTAATTTTGATGTAATTTACTTCAATAAATACATTTTCTATTTATAATCAGCAAATAATTCATTCATATTCTTAGTTTGATCAATATGAATAACCAATTCAATTTTAATTGTTTTTTCATCTTGTGGGATAACATTTTCGTAAATAAATATTTGGATTTTTAATTTTTCCATTTTTCGAAAAGTTTTTGCTGCATTAATGTTTCACAAATATTAAAAACAGATTTATTGCTTGTGATTTAATTTGTGTTATTATGCATAGCCCTTTGATTGTTCTGTTTATTAATATGTCGAAAAATCAAGTATGTATTATGTTTTGATGTTATAACTAACTTGATTTTTCTGTGTGTTTATGGGGGGGGGGGGGGCGCCAGGAAACTTTCGCCCCGGGCTCCGTCAGCTCTTCGGACGGCCCTGCCTAGAAACGCAATTTCAGGCCTTCTTTTCGTCAAGGAGGTCATGGCATCCTTTTGGATCTTCGTTTTGGAGCTACATTTAAATTTGCTTCCCGGGGCAAGGGCCCTGTCCTCCTACCTGATCTGAAACCGGGCAGATCATTCAAGATTTTAATCAGAAAAATCGTCGTAAAGGGGGAAAAGTACAATATTTTAGTTCGTCATTCATATATGTTACTCTCAAGGGAGTCGCAATTTTCCACTTTCTCTCCACGCATCCAGGATTGTTAAACACAGAGTTTGTTACATAGTTTGTTGTTTAAATGCTTGCGAGAGTATGTAATCTTTTTTTTTTCAATAAATAAAATATGTCTTCATGGTTTAGGTCTATAAAAGCTTGGGAGGTAAACATTCGTGGCCGCCCTCGGTACTCCTTTTAGACGGCACCATTTCATGCTTCAGAAGGGGGCCTTTCCCCTCCCCTGTATCCATGCCTGATTACCGGTTCTGTCACAAACGTTGCAACCAAATATGAACCAACATAATGTTCCCAAACATTCTATTTTTCTTAAACTATGCTATGCTGTCTGGAAATCGACACATACTTTGACAACTGAACATTTAAAAATCAGCATATTTATTCTACTTATTATAAGTTATTTTGTGAGAAATTCTTGAAGAATTTTACTTGATTATGAGAACTATATGATGCGGCCTGCGGCCGCCCCTTGCTTTGGCCGCCCTTGTGCGGCGCACACTTTGCACACCTGCTAGGATCGGCCCTGGTCCCTCTATTGCTTGTATCACCAAAATTTTAATGTTGGCACTTGCATCCCTTTGCTTCGCACTGTCTCAATGGACCCTATTCACCTGACGTCACTGCAGGAATAAAACGTCACTGCAATGCATTGTGGGTACTGTAGCAGACGAAAATCGGGTACTATGGCGTACAATGACATTTACTTTTATGCGGCTTATAAACTCTTCTTTCTATTTAGAAATAGATTTTTTGGAAGTTTTTAACAAAGAAACATCGTAAAAGAATGATGAACGATTCATTTAATACGAAATACTCTCTTTATAATCGTATTTTCATGGTTTTAAGGTCTATTAAGGTTATTTTTATGGTCTCTTTGGTTCCTCATCACAAACATGGTGGAAACTCAAATTCTCTTTTTATTTTTTCTTTTCTCAGCATTTTTCATGCAGTCATAAGTCTGTATAAGCCCTAAGCATGTTCATGATGTGTATGATGTCCAGTAATCATTAAATAAAACGAGTTTTTTTTTTTTTTTTAGCATTAACACTGCGTAGTTAATCAAAATACCTGCAGACCGACAGCTGAAGATATCGTTGACAAACCGTGAATAGGCTCCATTGTTCTGTTACTTTTGTCGCATAAAATGTATGCTCCAGTTGTCATTTTCCAATAAAAATTAAATCACCAATTTATTTAAGGGACCTGCAACTTGAAGAAACAAAAAAAAAAAAAAAAAATTGAATTCAAGATAACAAAATTTAAGTTATGTTTTTCGCAATCACGAGTGTGTGTGTGTACTTATGTAGGCGTGTGTGTTTGTGTGTGGGGGGGGGGGTATGAGTGTTTGTGTGTGGTGGGGGATGTGTATGTGTGTGCAGGCATGTGTGTTTGTGTCTGTGTGCAGGCATGAGTGTGTGGGTAGTTGTGTGTATGAGTGTGTATGTGTAGGTGTCTGTATGTATGCATGTGTGTATGTGTTTGTGTGTGTGTATGTGTATGTGTTTGTGTGTGTAGGCATGTGTGTATGTGTATGTGTTTGTGTGTGTGTATGTGTATGTGTTTGTGTGTGTAGGCATGTGTGTATGTGTATGTGTTTGTGTGTGTAGGCATGTGTGTTTGTGTCTGTGTGCAGGCATGAGTGTGGGTAGTTGTGTGTCTGAGTGTGTATGTGTAGGTGTCTGTATGTATGCGTGTGTGTATGTGCTTGTGTAGGTAGGTGTATGTGTTTGTGTAGGTAGGTGTATGTGTTTGTGTAGGTAGGTGTATGTGTTTGTGTGTGTAGTTGTGTATGTATGCGCGTGTGTGTAGGATATGGATGCAACCTGGAGTCGGTTTTCGCTATAGGAGCAGCATCGTGAGGAGCCGGTCGACGGTGATGCTGCAGAGGGTGCTGGCGGGAAAATAAAATGATAGCACATCAGAACAGTCAAGTGAGAACAATAAACAATCGTGATGGCTCAAAAAAAAAAAAAAAAAAAAAAAAGGGTTTTCTGCCATCCTTCATCGATAATGGTTTGGAATAAGCTATACATTTCAGAAATAAGGTTACTTGCTAAGTGCAATTAATTTTTATATCTTCACTAGCTGTACCCGACGCGCGTTGCTACGCCAACAAAAAAATACATCATTATACTGATTTTCATGACAATCGGTTGAACGGGGCAGAAGTTGCTACTCTGCAGTGCCACCTGGTGGCGAGTGGCTTCAATGAGCATATTATGCACCTTCTCCGTGGAAAAATACATATATATATATAGCAATTTTCATAATAATCGGTCCAGGTATCAAGTGAAGCCGTGCCTATACTCAAATTTTGTACTCACGCAGTTTGCAAGATCAATCAATCGCTAAAAATATCAAATAGAAAAAGTTTTAAATCCCCCCGTTGCATGAAAAGCCATAAAACAATAAAGAAAGAATTTATTTGTTCAAACTCAAGAAAAATGGCAACAGCTAACTTCTTATCAATGAGATCTTTCACGCGAATTAATTTCTGCAGCCGATAATTTTATTCGTATTTATCCAATGGATTGTGACTTAAATTGGAATAAAAAAGGAACTATCGATCGGATTTTTTTCGAACTGGTCTATAAACATTCCCAGTACCAAAAATAACAAACGGTGAAAGTTTCAGCCAAATCTGCTGGGTAGTTTTTGAGTTCATGGATGACATACAGACAAACATTCATTTATATATATATAGATGAATGTATGACATAAATTCATGAAATGCATTTTTTTTAAATGTGAATTTTATTTTAAGAATTTCTTACAAATTGTCTGGAAAATTGGTTATTGTGAATTTTTATTTGCTATCAAAATGCTTGTGAGCTTTAAAAGGAAAAATATGGGGCGCAGACAACAAACAATTCATGACTTTATAATTTAACTAACAATTTTATCGCTCTGCAAATAGTATAAACTGAGGTGGAAGTTTTTTCGTTGATAGCTTTTCTTCACTTATGTAGTGCATGTGTCCCATATTTTTCCATTTAAAGATAGGAAGTATTTTGATAGCTATTAAAAACTCACAATTACAAATTTTCCTGTCAATGTGTAAGAAATTTTGAAACTATTTGGGGCTTTAAATCTACATGAAGCGTAGAAAAATTATTTTATACTTTTTAGTTTATTTTAAAAACATGATACATTAAAACTCTTTTATTTCATTAATTATTTTCTGCTTTTTAGCATTGTGTGTCTGAAATGTTCTATTCAATTTTAAATACTTCGATCAGACGGTTCAAAACTGACGATGACGGAGTTTGGTAAATTGATTCAGTCGATAAAATAAGCTTAAACAAGAAACTGCATCATAAATAACATTGTAACCTTAAAAATACACATCTAGCTTTATTTAAATTTCTATCAACAACATAAGCTCAGCAAGTGGAATATTTTTAAAATGGTAATATAAAAATATCATACATTTATTTTTCTGCTAAAGAACTTGATTTTTCCGGCATTTACAATAAAATTTCACCAATTTTGTAATATCTCTTGCATATTCAAATTGCTATAATTATGTCGATTGCTTTAAAAAATTTGGGCACAGTTTAATAAAAGCATAGTTCAACAAAGACCGTGATCAACATTAAATTTTCAATTTCAGACTCACCTACATATCTGTATGAAATCGTTTAAAAACAATTATAATTCACATTCTAATTACTTTGGAATGTTAGAAAAAAAATTATTTGATGCAGAAAAAGCTGGGGGATTCTATGGATTTTTCAGCCTCAGAGGATTTATGCAAAAATGTAGATTAAAATTATATTAAATTAATAATTAATGGTTAACTGATTAATTTGTTCATAGAATATTGGATTGTCATCGGGTCTGAGGTTGCGTACGAAATTTCAAAAGAATCTGATCACAGGAAGTGAGAGAAAATTGAGTTGCAAGATTCCACCCGAACATTCAAGAACCTAATGAAATTGAAATAAACTAATAATTGATAGTTAATAAATTTGAATAAGGAATATTGCAATGTCACCAAGTCTGAGGTTACATACAAAATTTAAAAATAATCCAATCACAGGAAGTTGGTGAAAACTGAGTTGCAAGAATTCACCCGAACAGACTAAAACCAAACCAAGTTAATAAAAACATGGTAATTAAAAGATAAACATGAACAAAAATCCGGGAAGTCCACAATTTTTTCATTACAAGATGAGGAAGCATTTGTTGAATGTATTCTACAAACGAATCAAATATTTTTTTACAGTGTAATAAATGAGGAGGCATAGTGTAATATTTGCCAGTATGTTTGCTTTTGAACTTAGCATACAAATTTAAGAACTTAATTGAACTATATATATATATATATATATATATATATATATATATATATATATATATATATATATATATATATATATATATATATATATATATATATATATACAACGTAATGAAATCTGATATAAAATTATAATTTTGAACAGTATTGGAACTTATGATGCCAGTTTTTTTTTTCAAAGCGTAGTATGTTTGTGCGTAATATTTATGGTGCAATGTTACACTTAGTCACAAACCTCGTACCATCTCTTTAAATCAAGGCAATGCAATAATTGTCCTAAGTAGCCTCTAGACATCAGTAACTTAGCACCAGATTTTAGCTCAATGTAATATTAAAAATAATTTGAAAAACTAAAAAAAAACATGCTTTTGTAGCAAAATGAACTAAAAAGTAAAAAATAATCTTTGGATGTATATAAAGTGAAGTATATAAAGTGATTGACCAAACACTTAATTTTTATCTTATAAAAAAACCGTGGGGTTCTGTCTATTTACGTTTTTGCATGGACAACAAATGGAAGAAATTCAAGGCAACTTGATAAGAAGCCCTCCACGCTTTTTTGTATTACATTAAAATTAAGTGTTTGGCGAATTACTTGATATACTTGCTTATCATCCAAAGATTATTTTTTACCTTTTAGTTCATTTTGCTACAAACGCATGTTTTTTTTTTTTTAAATTTTGTAAACTATTATTTAATTTTTCTTTTTCATTTTTTTCTGTTTAGTTTAACTTGTTTTACGAAAAAATATTCGTTTCAACATAATTCAAAATCTTTTATATTCATGACATTTGCGGGAAAAAAAAGCGATTTAAGTTCTCGGGCAGCATTCGAAACGCTTTCTCTCCAACTCTAAAACATGCAAATGCACCGATAAATTGCCTGTCGAGTAATTGTCTAATCCAGCTAATCCATCACAGTCATCGTTGTATGCGTGCGGAAATCATATTCGCAACTCCAACAAACTATAGGGGGCACTGCAGTCACTGTCTAATGGCCGACTTAAAAACTAAAACAAACGCATGTGGTAACGAAGAAAATGCTAAAAGTGTTGTGATTTTTGTTCGTATGTATGATATTTTTCGCTTTATTCTTTTTAAATTAATTTTCAAAGTCTTGTGGATATTCTGGCCCACGTAGAAAGAAATGAGAATTCAAGAAGCATTACTAAACGTCAAAGATTAATGCAAACTACGTAGTTCGTAGTTCTAAGCAGCTATTTCCACGATGTTGAATTCGATATTTATCAATTCTTGATAAAACTAAATAATAATTGTGGCCTGACAAGAACAACAATTAATGCTAGAAAATTCAATATGACAGTACAAATTGTTATCGAAAGAAGATGATACTTCTTTGCCTTGCTTGGCTAGCGCTTATTGTTTTGCATTTGTTGCTGAGTTATTTCTCTCGAATTCCCGAATCGGTTAATTTAAAATTTTTCTGTTTCGATTTTTCTAATTTCTGAGTTACGATTTAATTATGTCAAGTTATGCAAATCATCTACAGAATTCTTACGGATATATGGTGGTAGTTTTCTTTTCAGTTGATTGACCATTATTTCTTTTTACTTATCGAATTCTGTAATCTTACTACCATTTTATTCCACTCATGATAAAAATTAAAAATGGTTTAACTAAAAACGCGAAATCTCGCCAAGGCTACTTTGCTCGCACTATACTAA
This sequence comes from Uloborus diversus, assembly GCF_026930045.1. Lineage (NCBI taxonomy): Eukaryota > Metazoa > Arthropoda > Arachnida > Araneae > Uloboridae > Uloborus > Uloborus diversus. The sequence goes on from NC_072739.1 coordinate 4,656,731, forward strand.
TACTATAACCCTAAACAAATTTGGCGAAAACTTTCAGCTGAGAATAAAAGGAATAAAGTAAATTCTTTCTCGGTTATTCATTTTGTTCTACGATAATATATTCAAGAAAATATTTTGCATACCGTCCATTCCAACTAAATGCTGCTGTAAAAGATGGTTAGTTAAATTAATTTAAGATTAAGAAAAACTCATATTCTTACAAATTCATACAAAACAATAAAAATTTTTACCTTGTATAACGTTATCCAAGTTTGTTAATCCAGTTTTCGCTTTCACCATTTTCAATCAACTCATATTTTAGAAGGAAATAAGGAAAACTAACATTATTTTGAGAAGCTCGAGAATACTACTAAGGGACGAAATAATTTCTGTAGCTGAAAGCAAACTAAGACACATCGATTGCGTTAATAAATACTCAGAACAAACTGCCTGTGTTTACGTCAACAGACACACGTGGAACGCAACGTGGCAATGTTTTAGTTTCATCGGCAGTTTTGTAAATCACCGCAAGGCAGCGTATTCGAGCGCTGGAGTTCCGAATTACTTTGAAAATTTGAGGTACATTTTAATAAAAGTATTGTTAACATTGAATTGCCAATTGAAGGCTCACCTAAATTTTGGCATGAAAGAAGTTAAAAACAATTATAACTCATGTTCTAATTACCTTGGAGCATTGGAACAAATTTTGTCAGATGCAGAAAAATCAAAGGTTTTTATAGATATTTTTAAGTAATTTTTGCGGGAGTTTTTTAAATTTTTTAAAAATCATTTTCTTTTAAACCTTTTATGCCAAAATATTGGTTCAAATTGGAATAAACTAGCAATTAATAGCTAATGAATTAATTTGATTATATAATATTGCATTGTCGTTGGGTCTGAGGTCGCGTGCCAAATTTCAAAAGAATCCAATAGCAGTAAGTGGGTGGAATTTGAGTTGCAAGATTCCGTTACAAGATACATACATACATACATACATACATACATATAGATGAAGCTAATAAAAGCGCGTTAAAAAATCTCTTTTCGCACTGATTAACCTGTTGAAAACCTTCCATAAGCGTTTAGAATGTGTTTCAGAAACGGAATATGAAAGTTAGTAAGTTAATCATTGTATTGCAAATTCTTGATACCCGATTCGAGACTTTATACTTACACCTTCACTCTCTCCCTCTTTCACTAACATTTTTATGTAGTCAGTAAAAGTATTGATTCAAATTACAAAAACTTTTATCATTTTCATTTAAATATGATACATTTATGTTTTTTTAAACTTTAAAACGCTTTGTACTAATTTTTAATAGCTTCTATTCAGGGGTTTGCACAGGGGGGGAGGGGGAGAAGGGACACCTGTTGGTCCGGGCCCGAGCCTGAAGGGAGCCCAATAGTTTTAAAACTAGGGGTGCAATATAGGCGTAAACGATATGGAAGGGGGCTCGAAAAAGTCTTTTGTGACGGGCTCTAAAATTTCTGTGCACGCCCCTGCATCTACTATATTTGATATCCGTTGTAATAATTATTTTAATGGGAAAAAAATATCTATGGTGGAAGACAAAAACACACTTGAATTTGAAAATTGAATCTGCTTTAGAAATTTACATTTACAGCTTCACAATAATTGTAATATTTACAATTTACATCTTTTCGTTTATTGAAAAAAAGTACAGGAAACGACCTAATAGTTTACCACAAATAGCTAACAGTACATAAAATATAGCTTAAGCTCATTACTAGATTCAAAATATGCATGTGTTCAATACAAATGAAAAGCTAAAAATTACTTACGTAAAAACAGAGGAAGTAATTTGAACTTCATTTCTGGGCCTAAATGAAGAGGAATAAAAATCCAGTAATGAAATTGATGAAAATGAAATAATTTAACGGTTTTCCAAGACCATTACGGCCCTTTATACGGCCCTAGACTGCTGAGTTCACTTTTAACCACAACAGCGTTGAAATGCAGCGAAAAATATCGTCTGCTCTCTTTTAAAAAAGGTTTTCAAGCTTCTTCTCCAGAAGTTCCGGCCAGACCTAGGTCAACGGGTGAAAGTTATTCAACAGGTAATAAAAAAAAATCCGGTCTTTCGTAAGGACGGAGAAAGTACCTGTCATCTCTAAAGGTGTTGTTGTTTCGCAAACCAGTGTGAGGAAAAGTCGTTCAAGTCAAACCGGTGTCTTTTATCGGTTCTTTCGGTGTTTGGCAACAGTTTCTGATTCGAAATACAGCAACAAACATTGCTGAACGTTGTCGACGGAAGCAAGAGTTCTTTCACCTTCTGTTAGAAAAATAAGAAATGGGTGTAAGTCATAATTTACTTAATTAAAATAATCTATGATTATAATGAATGATTTTCTTGATTTACTTTTCAAAATGTAACAAGATCAGTGGCGTCATTGGGGGGGGGGGATCCGTCCCGGGTGACACCCTTGCTACGTACGCCACTGAACAACATTGATATGTTCAGTGGCAAGATAGATATGTTCAGTAATTCAAATATGCTTTCAAAATGCCTCTGCGTTGTAAGTAGTACAAGTTGATGGTACATCGCAATTATACGACAAACTAATTGACGTTCATTTTTTTGTGATGCAAGAGGTGGTTTAGAATAATTATGTATCATTTTTTAAACTTTACTACATAATTTGACTTAATTGTATTACTGTTTTTGTAGTTTTTTTTTTTGCTACTTGATTCGCAAATATTGTACATACTATAGAATTTTAAATAATACAAGCGCTGAATGTGAACCTCATATATATTATTAGCAGGGGCGTGCTCTGGGAGGGGGGGGGGGACAAGGGACATCTGTTGGCCCGGGAACGAGCATGAAAGAGCTCAATATTTTTAAAACCAGGGGTGAAGTATAGGGGTAAACAATACGCAAGGGAGGGGGCGGAAAAGTTATTTGTGACGGGCCCCAAAATTTCTGTGCACGTCCCTGATTATTAGACTACAATTTCTGGAGAAAAAAAATAAAACAAAACAGTTTTTTTAAAAAAAATATGTTTAGTATATGTATGACTTTCATGCAAAACACGTTTTAGTTTAATTAGTC
>NC_072739.1:4664783-4723895 GCF_026930045.1 Uloborus diversus
AATTAAAAATTCTTTATTTTTAAAAATTAGAACTAAGGTAGATGCCGAGGCACTTGTGAACGCAACATCTTAGGGGAACATGTGAACAGCTCCCATATCCTCTCCGCAAATATAAATATTAGGGTAGGCTTATTATAAGTGTTAAAAGAGATGTAGAGATTTATAATTATTGTTTTGCTGCAGTCAGTTTCTAAATTTATTGTTAACCTACTGCATAAATTACTAATTACTTATTTTATTAATTTTTATCTTTTTAATTCGTTAATTACTAAATAGTTGGCTAAAAATTTAGTGGTATAGTATAATATTAGCACGGAAAATAAAGATAGAATGTTTTCCTTTAACTAAAAACTGAAGTTTAGAAAAATTTAAAAATTCATCATCATATTCTGTATGAAACTTAAACGTACTATATAACAAGAATATACTTTGCATAATAAAATATTCTTTGTATTGTTTAGTAGTCTTATAATATTTTTTCTTGTCAATCTATTGATTAGAACATGCTATGAAACTTTAAATTTGATAGTGAGCAGAGTTCTGTAATTCAATAGCACCTTATGTGTAGTAAGCATACAAAGAAGAACTAGTATGTTGTGGCCATCACAAAACTTTCTTCTATATTTTTCTTTTTTTTTTCTGATCCCTCCCCATGCTTGACGAGGAAGCAATATTCCCAACAAAAACAAAATTACACATGCAAAAACTTGACTAACATCCCAATGTCTGAATTATTGCAAAAGCAAAGCAAAGAGCGAAAATTGAAAGTTATTTTAAAAGCCTTGCTTGAATTAATTACAAATATTTTATTTGTTAACAAACATAAGATGGCAACAGTTAAAAATTTTAAATCATTGAGATAATATTTCCGATCATTTCCATTCAATTAAAATCACGAGAAATACGCAGACGACAATCTATTACGATTTATCTTTCTTATTGTTGCATTAATAAAGCTATTTTTATTCAAAAAAAAAAAAAAAAATCAACACCTCTTGGAGCGATTGGCGTCAAAATTCAACCAAAGCCTGTTTACATATGGATTCACATATATTCCAAATTACAACCAGAACGTAGCATTACTTCTTGAGATAGGGCACTCACAATGGAAAAAAAGAACGGGCGATTGCGCAACCCCCTTTTTAGCTGTTGACACCAAAATAAAATCAGCTCTTATACCCACTAAGGACTACTTGCCGATAAATTTTTCTTTCATTCTGTTCATTATTTCTTGAGATACAGCAGTCACAATTGACGACAAAAAACGTTCTATAGCTCAACCCCCGTTTGAGTTATTGACACCAAAATTGAATCAGCACCTGCTCCTGTTAATGGCAACATATGAACCAAATTTTGTCTGATTCCGCCAGTTACTTCCTGAGGAATAGCAAGCACGCGTAACTCAAAAAACGTCCCATTGCTCCACCCCCCTTGGAGGAATTCGCGCCAAAAACCAATGGGCACAAGTTCACATAGGGGCACATATGTGTACCAAATTTCGTTCGATTTCATGCGGTAGTTTTTGCTGTAGAGCGGCCACAAAAAACTGGTCACACACAGACGTGACACACACACATACACACATACATACACACACACATACATACACACACACAGACAGACAGACATTTTCCAAAAATAGTCGAAATGAACTCAGCACACCTCAAAACGTTCGAATCCGTCAAAATTCGAAATTCGAAAATTTGCACGAATCCAATACTTTCTTCTATGTATTAGATATAGAAGAAAGTAATTAGTATGTTGTGGCCATCACGAAACTTTCTTCTATATATTTTTTTTTTCTGATCCCTCCCCATGCTTGACGAGGAAGCAATATTCCCAACGAAAACAAAATGACACATGCAAAAACTTGACGACTATCTCAATGTCTGAATTATTGCAAAAGCAAAGCAAAGAGCGAAAATTGAAAGTTATTTTAAAAGCCTTGCTTGAATTAATTACAAATATTTTATTTATTAACAAACATAAGATGGCAACAGTTAAAATTTTTAAATCATTGAGATAATATTTCCTATCATTTCCATACAATTAAAATCACGAGAAATACGCAGACGACAATCTATTACGATTTATCTTTCTTATTGTTGCATTAATAAAAATATTTTTATTCGCAAAAAAAAAAAAAAAAAAAAAAACAACACCTCTTGGAGCGATCGGCGTCAAAATAGAACCAAAGCCTGTTTACATATGGATTCACATATATTCCAAATTTCAACCAGAACGTAGCATTACTTCTTGAGATAGGGCACTCAAAATGGAAAAAAAGAACGGGTGATTGCGCTGCCCCCTTTTTAGCTGTTGACACAAAAATAAAATCAGTTCTTATACCCACTAAGGGCTACTTGCCGATAAATTTTTCTTTCATTCCGTTCATTATTTCTTGAGATACAGCAGTCACAATTGACGACAAAAAACGTTCTATAGCTCAACCCCCGTTTGAGTTATTGACACCAAAATTGAATCAGCACCTGTTCCTGTTAATACCAACATATGGACCAAATTTTGTTTGATTCCGCCAGTAACTTCCTGAGGAATAGCAAGCACGCGTAACTCGAAAAACGTCCCATTGCTCCACCCCCCTTGGAGGAATTCGCGCCAAAAACTAATGGGCACAAGTTCACATAGGGGCACATATGTGTACTAAATTTCGTTCGATTTCATGCGGTAGTTTTTGTTGTAGAGCGGCCACAAAAAACTGGTCACACACAGACGTGACACACATACATACACACACATACATACATACACACACACATACACACACACACAAAGACAGACAGACATTTTCCAAAAATGGTCGAAATGGACTCAGCACACCTCAAAACGTTGGAATCCGTCAAAATTCGAAATTCGAAAATTTGCACGAATCCAATACTTTCTTCTATATATTAGATATAGAAGAAAGTAAAAATGGCTTTTTACGAAATTTTTTCATTTAAAAATAAAGTGAAACGAATAATCATTTTATACTCTTCCCACACCGATAGGGTTTAAGTAAAAATTCCAGTTAGTATGGATTCAATTCAACAACCAGACTTAACAAAAATGTGAAGGTGAAAAAATAAGTGTCTAGAAGTACTAATCGATTATTACAAATTTCCCCAATTACGTATTTTACAACTAAATATATATTTTAAAGTACATATTACTGAACGTGCTAACTAAATTGAAAGAAATTTCACCGAAATTTTGATTTCTGCTGGATCAGTGCCGCCATGAAATGGAGCCATTTTTCTCCTGTAAATATTGTAACGGATTCGGTGCGACTTCCACTTTCTTGAAATGAAAACACAGTTCTTGATAAAAAACACAGGAAATTTATTTACACTATGTACAGGAAAGATCGTCAACAACTGCAAAATTATTCATCAGCAATTAAGCAATTATCACGCAACACCGTAAACTCAACGTTTACACACGTATTTACTTCCAAATACGAAAACAACACAGCGAAATGCCTCGCTATAAACAGAGCTAATACACACACTCAGTTCGAAATCTGAATCGAAACTCAACTGTTTATCCATCGCTAACGGCTTAAATACACCGAAAAGAATTTTCTCAAATATTCCACACGCTTCTCGAAATGCGTTGACCGTTATCAAATTTTATCAATGAACAGAAAGGGAATAGGGGTCGTATATTTTAGCCATATGAAAAAGGGGTTGTATATTCATTACGGGAAACTATTTACAGGTTACGTTACTACAATAATTACTATTTGCAGGATTTGTAACATTGCCCCCTTCCTAAGGACTGCACGTCCCGGGCAGTACAATCCCCAGAAAGGGTGCCAAACTTCTATCACAAGTTCACAATTCCACACATTAAATAATAACTAACAGATACAGAAAACACAATAATAACAAGAAATATTACTAAACATTAAAAGCAAAAATTATCTACAACTTTTATGTTATCAACCATGGTTGTTTACGTAATACTCATGAACTATGGCCATAGTATGGGGCTAACCGATCATAATGTACAACCCTAGGTTTTGCATTAGGTGATTTTTGGATCCTCACCACGACGTCATTTAGTCGGTTAAGGACTTTGTAGGGTCCATCCCAATGCGACTGCAATTTGGGTGACAGACCTTTCCGTCGGATGGGATTCCATAACCAAACCTTGTCGCCTTCGTTGAATTTATGTCCAGTAGACCTTGTGTCATATCGGGTCTTCATCTTCTCCGCCGCGATGTTGATTCGCTCTCGTGCGAAGTTATGAACGTCTTCCAACCGGGCCTGGAGATCCTGGATGTACTCCTCAGGCGATGAAGGCGCATCCGGAGGACGACCGAAGACGAGATCACAAGGTAGCCGAAGCTCTCGTCCGAAGAGCATCTGAGATGGGGCATATCCGGTAGTCTCGTGGACAGCACTGCGGTAGGCCAGCAGGAACAAAGGTAGCTTCTTGTCCCAATCCTGTTGATTTCTGGATACCATAAGTGAGAGATTATTTAGGATTGTGCGGTTAAATCTCTCCACCATGCCGTCCGATTGTGGGTGTAGTGGTGTTGTCCTAGTTTTCTCAATTCCGAGAATTTGACATAGGCCCTTAAACACAGCAGAGATGAAATTCCTCCCTTGATCGGAATGAATCTGCAAAGGTGTTCCGTATCTCGAGATCCAATGTTGGACTAGAGTCTCTGCTACGGTAGTAGCCTCTTGATCTGGAATGGGATAAGCTTCCGGCCATTTGGTGAAGTAGTCGATGGAAACAAGAATGTATTTGTTCCCATAGGCAGTTCTTGGAAGAGGACCCAGGATGTCGATCCCAATTCGTTCGAAAGGAGCTCCAACGTTGTACAGATGTAGCTTCCCTCTGCTTCTCTTCTTCGGTCCTTTACGAGCAGCACAGGCGTCACAAGAATGGCACCACTTCTCCACGTCATCCTTCGCCTTGCTCCAGAAGAAGCGCTCCCGAACTTTATTGAGGGTTTTCAAGACACCAAAATGTCCTCCAGTCGCCCTACTATGTATTTCTTTCAGAACATCTGAAATCCTTGATCGGGGAAGTAGTAACTGCCACCTAGATGTTTTGCCGTCGTCAGATTCCCATTTCCGGTGTAGCACGCCGTTCCGTAAATGGAGTGAGTTCCATAAAGCCCAGTATCTTTTTGTTGCAGGACTGAAGATGGAAACGTCCTGCCAGCTAGGGCGTCGACTGTCACTTTCCATGAACTCTAAAATTGGTTTAATGTCGGGGTCTTCAAGTTGATCTTTTCGAACTTGGTCGTCACTCCATGGATCAGGTTCTGATGATATTGGAGTCACTGTCACCTGATAGGCGGTAAGGCTAGTCGTTCCATACTGTTTCTCGATTCGGGAACAATAGTGGCAGTTCTCAGGACAGGGTCTCCTGGATAAAGCGTCAGCATTACCGTGAGATAACCCTTTTCGATGCTTGATCTCCATGTCATATTCCTGGAGCCGCTGTATCCATCTGGCTATCTGACCTTCCGGATTTTTGAAGTTCAAAAGCCAAGTTAATGAGGCATGATCTGTCCGAAGCAGAAATTTTCGGCCGTAGAGGTAATGATGGAAGTGTTCTACAGCTTTCACTATGGCCAGTAACTCCTTTCTGGTGACGCAGTAATTTCGCTCCGACTTTGATAAGCATTTGCTCCAATAAGCGATGACATGTTCATTTCCGTCAATTTCTTGGGATAAAACAGCTCCGATGCCCTCGTTGCTCGCATCAGTGTCCAGGATGAAGGATTTTTCAGGCTGAGGATAGGCGAGGATAGGCGTTGATGTTAAAGCCTCCTTCAGTCGTAGAAATGCATCTTCGCATTCTTTGGACCATTCAAACTTTTGCTTGCTCTCCGTCAGCTTATGCAAAGGTCGTGCAATGTTGGAAAAACCCTTTACAAACTTCCTGTAGTACGTGCAGAGCCCCAGGAAACTTCGCAGCTGATGGATGTTTTCGGGACGACTCCAACACCTGACCGCAGATACCTTTTCTGGATCGGTTTGTACACCTTCAGAAGAGATGATGTGACCAAGGTAGTTCACTTCCCGGCGGAACAAATTACATTTGGACGGGCTTAACTTCAGATTAGCTTCCTTAAGCCTTTGCAGCACCTTCCTAAGATTTGCCAGATGTTCTTCGAAACTGCGTCCCACGATGATGATATCGTCTAAGTAGACCAGACAGGATTCGTAGGAAAGTCCTCTTAACACTGTCTCCATAAGACGCTCGAACGTAGCTGGTGCATTGCAGAGGCCGAAGGGCATCACTTTAAACTGCCATAAGCCTTGTCCAGTTGTAAACGCTGTCTTCTCTCGGTCATCAGGGTGTATCTCAACCTGCCAGTAGCCGCTCTTCAAGTCCAGGGTCGAAAACCACTTGTGTCCGGAAAGAGTGTCCAAGGTGTCATCTATCCGTGGAAGAGGGTAACTGTCTTTCTTGGTGATTTCATTCAGCCGCCGGTAATCGACACAAAATCTGGTGGAGCCATCTTTCTTTCGGACCAAGACGATGGGAGACGCCCAAGGACTGGATGAAGGTTCGATTACATCGTTCTCCTTCATCTCCTTCAGGAGGGTCTCAACCTCTTCCTTCTTGGCGAACGGTAGTCGTCTTGGATGCTGTTTAATAGGGAGGTGTTCTCCAGTGTAGATCCTATGCTGCGTTAAATTCGTCCTGCCCACATCCTCCGATGTAGATGAAAACAGATGCTTGAAGTCCTCCACCAATTGTTCCGCAGCAGTTCTTTGATCTTTCGATAATGGCGCACTCCCAAGTAACTTCGATGTCAAGGACTCAGAAGACACAGTCTCGGGGGAATTGATTCTTCTAATGATGCAGTTTACTGGAGTACAAGTTGCTAACACTTCACCTTTCCGAATATTCCTTGGCCTTTCACTCACGTTGGCGACTCTTACAGGAATTACATCTTTAGAAAGGTCCACAAGCGTAGATGCTATCATTACTCCTTTTAGATTATTGTTTAGGTTGGGGGATTCAATGAGTCCAAATCGAAAACTATTGCTTTCTTCAATGGAGCCAGGTATTAATGATTCTGACCTTGAGGGAATCGATAAATCTGTTTGGGCTATTATTTGATGAGCGGATTTTACATCACTTTCTGCGGGGAAAACGGCTATGTCTTCTCTCATCGAGTGCAGCTCATTTGTCTTGAAGTCGAGGTTGAAGTCATACTTCTTTAAAAAGTCCAATCCGAGAATGAAGGGGTCTGTGATAGCAGCAACGAATGCCGTATGATGGTAAGTGGCATTTCCAAACACAATTTCTAAGTTTACTTTACCTTCAATCTCGATCTTGTCACCTGTCACAGTTTGGAGGGTAACGCAGGGCGGCGTCCACAGAATGTTGAGTCCAAATTGACGAGCCACATCTGTTCTAATGATCGTAACATTGGCTCCAGTGTCAATAATCAGTTCGCAGGGAAACCCGTTTACATATGCGTAAACAAACAGTCCATTACTGCCGCCACTCGTCGATGAAATCTGGAAAACTTTAAGATGGGGCTCATTCCAATTTGGCGACCTCCGCCCCGCGAAATTGCCATGGCTTAGTTTTCCTGGACCTGCGAGGGAGAGGTGCTCTTCCCTCTGGTTCCTTGACGAGCTTCACAGTTTCTTCGTAAGTGACCCTCGCCACCACATTTCCAGCACTTAAGTGATTGTCCATTATGGTCCTTGGGAGCCGAAGTCCTTTTGAGGATTCCTGCAATTTCTTTTATTTGCTTTTCCAGTTCAGCAAAACGTGACGAAACCGGATCAGGCTCATCAGTTTTCACGCCGCGGATTGAATGGCGATCCTTGCGGGTTGCTTGCTGGGCGGCCTCCAACTTCATCGCATACACAACAGCAGAACTCAGGTCTTTGACATCCGCCATCCGTAGAGCTTTCTGGATTTCCGGATCTCGAACCCCGTCGATGTAGTAGTTGAGTGCCAGGTTGTCTCGAACATCCGCAGGACAGTCACAAAAAGCAAGATGAGACAATCTCTCGACGTCCGCCGCTAGCTCTTGCAGGGTTTCCCCGGTTTTCTGGAAACGGGACTTCAACTGGAGTCGGCTGAAATCTTTCTGGCACTTCTCACCGAAGCGAAGCTCCAACGCAGATGTGAGGGCAGCGAAATCCAGGCGCTGGCTGTCCGGAAGGGTCTGGAGAATGTCCGCTGCGTCACCTCTCAGGGATGCTGCAAGATGACAGCCTTGGTAGCAGAGTCCCATCCGTTCGCTTCCGCCACTATCATGAACTGAGTTTTGTAAACCTGCCACGAAGTTTTCGCATCAAATGTGGCAAGTTTAATGGACGGTCGAGCAACCGATGTGGGAGCGCCAAACTGTACAGAGCTGCTTTCCGCGGTCGCCAATCTCCTTTCCAGGTCTTTAAAGATGTCTTCTTTAAGTTGATGAAATTTTCTATCTTCTTCTTCCAGTTTATTTTCTACAGCATTGCATCGGCCTTCAACGGAACTTAATTTTTCTTCAAATTTCTCTTCGATTTTATTTTCCACTGCGATGAATCGGCCTTCAACTGCCTCAAACTTTCCTTCAATAGCATCAACTCGATGCTCTATCTCATTAAATTTATTTTCCATCACAGTCTTTACCGAAGTAAGATCGTTTTTAATTTCCTCTTGGTTAGAAACTAGGTCATTTTTCAGCACCGTTAAATCACTTTTCAATTGGTTTTGATTAGCCGCCATATCATTTTTTAATTGTTCTTGATTAGCTGCCATATCATTTTTTAATTGTTCTTGATTAGCCGCCATATCATTTTTTAATTGTTCTTGATTAGTCGCCATATCATTTTTTAATTGTTCTTGATTTGCAGTAAAACTTGCAGTCAAATCACTTTTTAATTGGTCTTGATTAGCCGCTAATTCATTTTTAACAGAGTTGATTGCATCAAGAAGTTGTTTTAATTGTTCATCCATTGCGCGAGTAATCACCATAAAATAAAGTCCAAATTCAAAAAGTCTTTATGAAAAAAATGTCCAAAGTCAGACTTACTCCAAGAAAGTCCAGAAGAAGCCCCACGTTGGGCGCCAAATTGTAACGGATTCGGTGCGACTTCCACTTTCTTGAAATGAAAACACAGTTCTTGATAAAAAACACAGGAAATTTATTTACACTATGTACAGGAAAGATCGTCAACAACTGCAAAATTATTCATCAGCAATTAAGCAATTATCACGCAACACCGTAAACTCAACGTTTACACACGTATTTACTTCCAAATACGAAAACAACACAGCGAAATGCCTCGCTATAAACAGAGCTAATACACACACTCAGTTCGAAATCTGAATCGAAACTCAACTGTTTATCCATCGCTAACGGCTTAAATACACCGAAAAGAATTTTCTCAAATATTCCACACGCTTCTCGAAATGCGTTGACCGTTATCAAATTTTATCAATGAACAGAAAGGGAATAGGGGTCGTATATTTTAGCCATATGAAAAAGGGGTTGTATATTCATTACGGGAAACTATTTACAGGTTACGTTACTACAATAATTACTATTTGCAGGATTTGTAACAATATTGTTGGGTATTATTGAAAGCTACAGGGAACCATTATTAATTTTTATTGCACTAACTATTAAGTTCTTTGACCCACTTGAAACTCGCTTCCAGCGGGAGATTATTAATTTTCTTTCCAATTTGTCTTCAAGTTCCTTGGTTCGATTTCACGGATCTTCAGCTCTAATAAGCGGATTATATTATGAGATTTGTTTTGGTTCTTTAAGATTTGGTTCGAATAATCGGCTGTCCGAATAACCGGTGGTCCAACTAAGTGGATTCCTCTGTATTTATATTATGAATTTTCGGATCTAACGTATAACTACTAATGTAATCGATACTACTAAACTCTACTATTCGCAAAAGCGGGAAGATTTCGATAATTGAGAAATTGGTGATCTCAATTCATTCCGTTAAATTTTTGGCACCATTATTTGCGCGAGGAATGTTTCTCCTTTGCTCATGTACACAAAGATTAGGGAAATATTTATTTGCATTAGGTTACTATAAAAACAACAGGGTTTCTGAAATTATTTACGTAAAAATTTGACGACCGTGGCAAAATTATCGAGATATACCCGAACAGGTAGAATCAAATAGTAAAAATTCAAAAACATAAGCCTTGGGACATATGGACCAAATTTTACTTCATTTCGCCTGTTACTTCCTCAGATATAACAAACGTTCATAACCGGAGAAAACGTTCGATTGCTCACTCCCCTGAGAGAAATTGGCGCCAAAAACTAATGGATTTAAATTCACTTGGGGTACATATGTGATATGTGTACCAAATTTCGTTCAAGTTCATGCAGTAGTTTTTACCCTAGAGCGATCACATAAAGCCGACCACACACACACAGATATACATTTACCACAAATTGTCATAATGGACTCAGCGCACCTCAAAACATGGAAATTCCTTCGAAATTCGAAAATTTTCAAGGGTTTAAAACTTTCTTTTATATGTTACATGTAAATATATGTTAGATGTAGAATATATAAAGTAAAAATTGCCACTCGCAACGATGACAATTTTGATTCAGTTTTGTTGGAATAAAATCTTTCTCTTGGATTGGAAAGTTTTTCACATTACTGGGAAAACAACCATGCTGCAATTCGAAGACAAACGTAAGAGGAAATGTATTATTCTGATTACGGCGGAGCTGTGAACGACGTCACTAAGGTTTCACATTGTATATTATAAAAGTTAAATCTAGTGACAGGTGTCACAGGTTTCACTGCAATTATCTTTTCTCTTGGAATAATAGTAACAAAATCAAGAAAGGAAATGTAATCAAGTCTGAAAGGTCTCCTGAGTTAACAGAAGCATTGAAACCGAATTCAGCGTAGTAGGGGAATGGTGGGCAAAGTGAAATGGTGAAGTATTTACTCCGCTTTTAGCGCCACTTACTAAGTAATATTTTAACTATGTAGTTACATGTGTAGACCTCTACAGTGAAGAAAAAAAAATACCTCTAAAAATAAAAAAATATGATAATACAAGCAATTTTCAAAAATGGATACTAGTATTGTTAATATTTTGTTGCAAGCTAAAAATTATTTTGATATTATCAAATGTTAAAGATCTTACTAACAGTTTAAGCATTAATTGGAACCTTCAAATAGTCGGTGCAGCACTTATTTAGTTAATATTTAGCTCATTTGTATTTTAAATATTTTTCACAATTAGTCAAGTCTATGCAGGGCAAAGTGAAGTAGTTCATTTTTTCACTCATTCATTCATTTACTAAATCACTGACGTTTTCATTTATTAAATGTTTAGTTTGCATTCCTTTATTTAATACTAGTGGTACTCACACGGCTTTGCCCGTAATGGAAAAATTAAAAGGTTTTTTGGTTCGCCTGTTTATTTACAAATTATGTATGGAGAATTTTCTCGCCAATTGGCTTGTACCCATGTTACGGTTCCACGTTATGATAATTTCGTATCTCGCCAATTGGCTTGTGCCCATGTTACGGTTCAACGTTATGATAATTTCGTAATTTACTCGTCCATCCTATGATAATTCTGTTCTTAAAATTGGAATAGAAAAAGAATCACATCGAATTTTCGAAAAATCGCTTTGAGGTGCACACCCTCATGCTACAAACTAACTTTGTGCCAAATTTCATGAAAATTGGCCGAACGGTCTAGGCGCTATGCGCGTCACAGAGATCCAGACATCCTACAGACATCCAGACATCCTACTGGCATCCAGACATACTCCGGACATCCAGACAGGGAGATTGTCAGCTTTATTATTAGTAAAGAATTCACTTATTGATTCCTTTATTCACTTATTTTCTTATTCATTCACTGTTTTATTCACTCATTTGTTTTTCACCACTTTTTTTTCTGAAGTCGCAATTTTACTGCCAAAAATAAAAAATAATGTTTCAATGTAAGTTTTATTAAAAAATAAAATGTTCTTTACGTACTGCAAGTTTTAAAACAAAATTTCAATTTGTTCCCTTTGGAAAAGCCCAGTCATCTTAACTATTTCATTTTGCCCCACATTCCCCTACTTGAGGTTACAATGAAATTAACAACGATATATCTTTTAGTTCTGATTTCAAATGATTTGCGTCAAAGTTTTTTTTACATACTCAGATTTCTTTTACTGTGATCCAAATGTCCAGAATCACACTGAATATCATTTGAAAAATGTCACTGGGAGTCATAAATGTAACAATAAAAGTTAATAATTAAAAAATTAAAATACATAAATTCAGTATAACATAACAATTAAAAAAAAAAAATGCATTAATTCAGCATTACTCAACAATAAAAAAAAAAGGAACGTAATCTCAAAACGTACAACTTTGCTACTTTAGCATTACGTGAAACAAAAACTAAAGTATCAACTCAAAGGTAAAAAATTCTGGATTGTGGTAAAATTTACTTCGAATAGTTTGGTTGTCAGCTCCGCCCCCCCCCCCCTTATGAAATTTATACTACTCCGATGCCTAGCAGGGCCCTTAGTTTACAACTCGGCTGACATGTGCTCTCGTCGATCCTGTCGTCTATAAATGATGTCATATTTTTAGGGAGAGGGAAGGGTCGTGAAAGAATTATTGTTTGTGAAAAGGGGGAGGAAAAGAGTACCAAAAGAAATGTGTTTTTACCATAGACTAATAATAAGAGTAGACCGAGCTTTCTCATTCTTGCTGATGAAGAAAATTGGTTCATAGATGTATCATGTGACTGGTGGAAGGGCTTGGCGAAGACTTTGGCAGCATGGTTGCTAGATGGCAGCATTATCTATAGTTTGGCACTCGACATGTATTTTGAGACAATGTGTTTTCATTAAAAAAAACTTCCAGATGCAGAGATTGAACTGTTTTTCTTTTAGTTATGCATTATTTTGACATTAGTAATAGTTTTTGATCAGTTTTCGGTAACTTTTATTTCCTTTGGAGCTGTCAGCGCTGGCGAGAACGAAATGGCGTAAACGTTTTGCGTTAACGCAAAAATGTACTAATCGGTATCTTAAATTGAAACTGTAGGTAAAAATCTTACCGTTTGCTGATTCTTCTTGGTCGCTTGCATCTTTTATTGCTTAGAGAGTTATTGAAATTGACTAAAGAGAATGCACAATACTATCTAAACGAAAACGGTCTACTCTTATTATTAGTCTATGGTTTTTACACCTTTAGCTTGAAATAAAAAGTCTTACGTAACGAGCTGATGTGTGCATCACATGACTTCCTTTTACTCCAATTTAATGTCATTTTCTCATTATTAGCAGTTTTAATGTGATTCAATAGTTTACCCTCTAAATACCACCAACAGTGGCCAAATTGAAACAGATTTTTAAAAAAAATCGCCTTATTTGTCGCCAAGTTGGCGACAAAACTTGTCGACCAAAAAGACTGGCAATACATCGCCAAGTGTCCGCCAAATTATAACACCACTTGAGTTTACATCGAAATTAACAATGATTTCCCCCAAAAAAGGGGCAAAAGTCCCCCTTTGGCGCATTCGAATGCAACCATGAAGAAAGGTACACAACTAGACCCCACTAGGAGTCTACGTACCAAAGTTCATCTTTCTAGGACATTCCGTTCTTGAGTTATGCGACACACATACACACATACGCACATACATACAGACGTCACGAGAAAACTCGTTGTAATTAACTCGGGGATCATCAAAATAGATATTTCGGGTGTCTGTATGTTCCTAGGCACATATCCACGTGTGGTCGGGTTGAAAAAAAAAAAACCTCAACATTCATTTGTGGGTGATCAAAGTGAAAATTAAGGCCGATTTTTGGGCGAAATTTTTTTCGCGAATTCAATACTTCCTTTTTTTGTAAAAGGAAGTAAAAATATATTTGTGCAATATAGCCAGGGCCCCAGTCACCGTTACCTCCCAAAAATTTCCTTATTCGGGAATTTTTGTCTAACGATTCGGCAAAATCATCATCATTGGGCGAAATTAGGAGTTCTATTCGGCAAAATTTGGAGTTTCACTCGGCAAATGGAGAATTTCCGCCCTCCCAAGAATTTAATTTCGGGGCGCCTCTGAATATAGCTTGACTTGTGACAGGGACAGTGCAAGGGGAAGTGTGATACTTGTGACAAGGGTGGAAGGAAGGTTAAATTTGGTGTAAAGGCGTGTGACACCATTTATGGGTAGCCGCTTCATGTTTTTATTTTAACCGTTTTGTTTTAACTTTTTGTTTTAACCGTTTCCATGGATGACACGATCAATATGCATAATCACTCCAAACTTAATTTTTTTTGGAGGGGAGGGGGGGGGGGAATTTCGATTAGCTGAATGAAACTCCGAATTTTACCGAATTCACAGAAGTATAATAGCCAATTAGCTAATCGAGTAACGCTGACGTCACCAACAATGAAACCGATAGCTTGCGAGACGGCATAACTTCATTGTTGCATCACTTAAAATTCAGTATTTTTATTTATAACTATTAGTGGTACCCGCGCGGCTTTGTCCGTAATAGAAAAATTAAAAGATCTTTTGGTTCGCCTGTATATTTACAAACAATGTATGGTGAATTTTCTCGCCAATTGGCTTGTACCCATGTTACGGTTCCACGTTATGATAGTTTCATATCTCGCCAATTGGCTTTTGCCCATGTTACGGTTCCCACGTTATGATAATTTCGTAATTTACTCCTCCATCTTATGATAATTTTGTTCTTAAAATTGGAATAGAAAAAGAACCACATCGAATTTTCAAAAAATCGCTTAGAGGTGCACACCCCCATGCTACAAACTAACTTTGTGCCAAATTTCATGAAAATTGGCCGAACGGTCTAGGCGCTATGCGCGTCACAGAGATCCTGACAGACAGAGAGACTTTCAGCTTTATTATTAGTAAAATTAGAAAATATTTTTTGGCAGCGTTTTAGAAGCAGATAAGAGATTGTTGAAACAAGGCAAAACTAAATCCAATAAGCAACTGTTTTGTTGGTCAGACATTTGTTCTGACAACAAAACATTCATTGAATAAATACAACTTAGCGGTCCGTTTTAAGTTAAGGTCACTATGACCATGATGGATGTATTTTTTTCCCTATCAAAATGTTAAACATTTCTCTCTCATATGTATCTATTGGAACACGTTAAAATTTACGGGAAATCTTTCTAATAAAGGAGCATTTGGCACCCGTCACACTATGACGGGCGATTTTCTAGTGATAAAATATAAGGGTTGCATCATCATATATTTTTTTAATTGCAATTTTGCAATGCAGTCTCCAAATTTGCCAAATAAGGAAATTTATGGAGGGTCTCTGTGACCTCCCGTAACCTCCAATAGGCGTGCCCTTGCCAATTTCCGCTCCCGGGTGCCACAGAGTAGATGGTTCACATTTCATCGGTTATTTCCGGGCGCTTTCTCTCAAATGCTATCATTATTCGAGTCAGCTGAGAAGAAGATTTAAGAGATATCAGAGGAGAAAATGTTTCAAACAAATAATTTCATCAAATCGGTTCAGTTATCGACCTTGAAGAGCAACGGAATGTCACTCCGCCATGTTTATTACGAGATGTTAACGACGTAGGCCCCAATCTGATCTGTTGATAGTTTCATTTTTGTATTTCTTGGAAGTGAAATCATCGAAAACGAACTTCCACTTCCACTCAGAAAATACGTTTGATATGCAAAGTTCCTGAATGCTGATTGGTTTTTGTGTACAATTGTGGTTGTTAATTGGTGAGATCTTCTACTCAGAAAATACGTTTGATATGCAAAGTTCCTGAGTGTTGGGATTGGTTTTTGTGTACAAGTGGGGTTGTTAATTGGTGAGAAGTGTCGTAACAATGCTTTAGGCATTGCGTTGTAAGAAACGTTTCAGTTCATAAAGAAAAACATGCGTTTTGTGTTGATGCATTTGCTAATATGTTGGCGAGCAATAGCAGGTGAGTAATTTTAAGATTATTTCTGAAATACAATTTCATATTTTGCGCTTTATTTAAGGAAAAACCACGTGCAGTTGACACTGCATTACATCCAAAGCAAACCTAACCGGGCAGCATTGTAAAGGCTACGCAAATTCTAATCACAGCATTACGATGCTGCCAGGTTAGGTTTGCCCAACTATAGTTGGTGCGTTCACAGTGTGCGTGTGACCTACTATATATAGTAGATCACACGCACACTGCACCAGAGGCAACCCGAACTTAAACTTTTCGGAAGGCAGAAATTCCCAATTAGCCGAATAGACAGGGGTGTCCACTTTTGAGAGGGGGGTGTCATGGCGCAGACTGCGCCATTGAAATTTTAGGGGGGGGGGGGGTTTAACGGGTATTTTTCTCATTTTTTGTGGGATGGCCTTTGCTTTTGGGGATTTTTCGCGATACTTAGGGGGGTGCCCTTGCTGTTAGGGGGGGGGGATGTGGCACCCTGGAATAGAACGGCAAATTTTTCCGAATAATAATATACGGGCATGAACACATAATTAGTTAATGATAAGGGATATAATTGAAATATTACAACTATGCAACCAAATTTGTCAAATCGTCGGACTGCCAAATAAGGTTACACCCTTGTGTGCATTAATGGAATTTTGAATCATATTAAAATTGCCAACAATGGGGAAATAAATCTGTGTAAAACTTTTTTTTTTGCTTCGGTTCACAAGAAACTAGGGGTGAAAATTATTTAGTGTTTCCTTGCTTACTCCAAGGCGCTCTTATCATTAAATTGGCGTAAAAGGAAGTCATGTGATGCACACATCTGCTCGTTTCTTTTGCAGTGCAATCAAATGTTCACTCTATGTCACAATGCCCTGCCTCTTCCGTGGAGAAATATCCATGGCTAACAAAAAGATAAAAAGTGACTGGATTGAGAAAAAACAGGAAAAATAATGTAGAAATTTATAACACTTAAACAAAACACAATATTTATGACAAAAAAAAAAATTAAAATTTGGCATCTTGAATTCAAATTATGTTTTTCGCAATCACGAGTGTGTGTGTATATGTAAGCGTGTGTGTTTGTGTGTGGAGGGTATGTGTGTGTGTAGGCATGTGTGTTTGTGTCTATGTGCAGGCATGAGTGTGTGGGTAGTTGTGTGTAGGTGTGTGTGGGGGGGTATGTGTATGTGGGTAGTTGTGTGTATGTGAGTGTGTGTGTATGTGTTTGTGTATGTGTGTAGGTGTATATGTGTGTAGGTGCGTGTATGTATGCGTGTAAGTGTAGGATATTGACGAAACCTGGAGACGGTTTTCGCTAGAGGTGCAGCATCGTGAGGACCCGGTCGACGGTGATGCTGTGGAAGGTGGCGGTGGGAAAAATGATAGGACATCAAAAACAGTCAAATGAAAGCAATAAGCAATCGTGATTGCTCAAAAAAACGTGAGGTTATAGCGCCTAATAATCTGGTTGGCTAAACAGCCGTTAGAAAAAGATTGAACAACCTAAAAAATTCGAAAATTGAAAATTTTCAACTTGATTCCATTAATTCGCTGGAGATTGTAATTTTGGAAGGTCACGTCGACCTTCTGTGACCTCCCATCGGGGCTCTTCTGCACCGCGCTAGTAGTTGACACTTAAAGAAAAAGTAAATTAACAAGTTAAATTATAAAAATGAGCAAAAAGACAAAATTATAAAATTGTGTTTAAATCTACAACTCTTACATTTCAGCTTATTTTTGGCTCATCCTTTGTCATTAATTTTACTATTGCTAATTTGTTTTTTCATAAAAATATTCAACTGCTAGTCAGTGGCAGCTCGTGCCTTGAAAAAGTGAGGGGTCCAGATCATGGGTGCACTCGCACCCTCCTCCGTTTTTTAAACGAAATAAGAATTTTTTTGTTTAAATATATTTTTAATATTTAAACTTTCTCAAAATAATTATTTGTGTTAAAATATTTATGTTAAATAGATAAAATTAATTTTAAACTCTAAATTGTAATTATAGTACGCTAATCACTTGAAGACAAAGGGTCAAGAAAGGAGCAAACGATCTAACCTTGTGCAAATGAAGGCTTCATCCTTTACTGTATGTTGCTTATTTTACATAGCCGGAACATTCAAGCTATGTAAAAAAAAACAGCATACAGGCTGGGTAACTGTCTCTGCGAATCCTGCCGTAAATATTGAGGTTCAATGCGTTGGTGTTGAGGGAGAAAAAAGAACATATAATCCGCGGCAGCGTAGAAGCCAAACCTCATTAATTTTACAATTTTTTTAACAGATAATCCGTGGATTATGCACAGGAAAAGACTAAAATCCTTTTTCTTTTTTGAATTTCAAGCACGTGCGCACAAAAAACGAGCTGATGTGTGCATCACATGACTTCCTTTTACTCCAATTTAATGTCATTTCCCCATTATTCGCTATTTTAATGTGATTCAATATTTATTCTCTAAATATCACCAACAATGGCCAAATTGAAACCAAAAAAAAAAAAAAAACTCCGCCAAATTTGTCGCCAAGTTGGCGACAAAACTTGGCGACCAAAAGACTGGCGATATATCGCCAAGTGTCCGAGAAATTATAACGCCACTTGAGTTTACATCGAAATTAACAATGATTTCCCCCCAAAAAGGTGCAAAAGACCCCCTTAGGAACATCCGAAAGCAACCAAAAGGGGAGGTGCACAACTAGACCCCACTACGAGTCTATGTACCAAATTTCAACTTTCTAGGACATACCATTTTTGAGTTATGGGAGATACATACGCACATACGCACATACATACAGACGTCACGAGAAAAGTCGTTGTAATTACCTCGGTGATGGTCAAAATGGATATTTCGCGTGTCTATACATTCTTAGGCACTTTTCCGCATGTGGTCGAATCGAAAAAAAAACTCAACATTCATTTGGGGGTGAGCAAAATGGAAATTAAGGGCGATTTTTGAGTGAAATTTTTTTCGCGAATACAATACTTCCTTTTTTGTAAAAGGAAGTAAAAAGAGAGGAAATAAATAGAAATATAAATTATTGTCTAAAAATAGTGAGGGGGCCCAGGCACTCTCCGACCCCTCCCACGAGCTGCCACTGCTGCTAGTGCAATGTAAACTATTGGCGATTTTACCTTAGAGAACGCTGTATTTTAATTTGCTGAGAGCCTGAATAAAAGCAGGACGTAGCTGCCGTGAACCTCGTAGAAAAGGGGCTTAAGAAAGTTCCACAGAATAAAAAAATAATAATAACTTAAAGAGAACTGATTAAAAATGTAACAATTCCTAAGTCATTATTTGATGGCTTTAATAGCAAGAAATATTTAAAAGAGAAAATCAAGGAGTTGCGACGTTAAAAGAATCGAAGTCTTTAACAGTTAAAGACCAATTAAAACAAAATTTAAATGTGTTTCCGAGTGATGAAATGATTGTTTTGAACAGGGGTGCCGCGAGGGGGGAGGAATTATGGCTCAAGTTGTGCCATCTAAATTTAGGGGAGGGGGGATTTTTTATTTTTTTAACTCATTTATCTAAATTTATTTATTGATTCATTTTCAATTTAAATTATTTATATTATTTTTTTCTATTTATATTTTATTTCATTAATTTATTTAGTTTGTGCGTTTGTATGTGTGTGTATGTCATTGGCGATGCACAGAACTTTTCTAATAAAATAATAGCAATGATAATAATTAAAATTAAATAAAAAAGTAAAAAAATAAAAATATTTAACAAAAAATAAATTTATAAAAAGATAGTTACAAAATAAAAAAGGGGGTTGTGAAAAATGGGTTACAGGGGGGGGGAGAGGGGAGGGGCTTTCCTGGTTTTAAATGCCCTTACCTACTAGTTTGTATGTATAATACTGCTGAAATAGGAAGTGTCACTTCCAGAGCTTTAAGTAAAAAAAAAAAGAAAACGTGTCTAGGAGATGGTTAAAGACTCCAAACAAAAAAGTTTAAGGCTTTCGTTGAGGACTAAATCCTAAAATTTAAAATTAGAGAAGCTAATTCACCACAAAATGACAAAAACAAAATATGGTCGATGAGGCAATGTTTGCAGGAACAGAATAGGTAGTGAGTGAAAATAATTTCAGAAGTATTGGACGTAACTACATAACATTTTTCATCGTTTTTGGATGAGAGTAAAATCCTCAAGTTCTTTGTTAATTACACAATTAACTCAGCTTTACTGTCGATAGACAACGTGAAATTCACCACACATTTGTGTTATATCTTTTATATATATATATATATATATATATATACAGTCGGACCTCCATATATCGAAGTAGCAAATTGCCGAAAAAAAATTCGATATATAGAAATTTCGATATATAGAAACACAATCTTATTTTATCCTAAAAATCTCCTAAAACATTAAAATTAAAGCTAATTTTCGTGTATGAAACCTAATTTCTAATTTATAAGAGCATCGGATTAATTGAAAGTTAATTAAAAAAATAACATAAATTACATTTTTGCGCCTTCATACATCTTCATTCTTTGTCAACTCAACTTGATCCGCAACATTAAGGGATTTTCGTTTTGACAAATCGAGAGAAAAGTAAAACATTAATCTACTCATCTTGAATGATTTTTACTTCAGTTAAAACGACTAGGAACGATAATCAACAGACAAAAGGGATGACTTGAAACTGATTTTACAATGTTACTGGTTACAACTAAGACATTTGATATAAACTTGAAGGAATTCAAGAATTCTAGAACGAAATAACGACCTATCTACACTCCCTTCAACCCCAGATTCCTTATGAGTTTCATAGCAATCTTTAGTGAACATAATTTTCTCCCCTAACCTTTATTTTTCATGAGACAAACAGTTTAAAGAGGAAAAAAAAATCTACGAATGTCTCGAAAAAAAATTCGATATATAGAAATTTTTTCGATAAATAGAAACAATTTTTCTATGTAATGAACATAGAAATTTGCTGGGATTTCGATATATAGAAAATTTCGATATGTGGAAGTTCGATATATGGAGGTTCGACTGTATATACATATATACAAACAATTGGAAAATAAAATTTTGCTTGCTAACTGTTTCAAGTCACATTTCTCTGTTAATTTTTGAGACACATTTCATGCTTCAAAAAACTATCAAATACAGTTGGCTCTCTGTTTAACGACTTTAAAGGGACCACAAAAATTGTCCTTAAGTAGAAAGCGTCCTTAAATAGAATGCTTTTAACACTATAGTGGACTATCTGGGACCGTGAAAAGCCGTCTTTAAACAGAGAAAGTCGTTAAATAGAGCGTCGATAAACAGAGAGCCTACTGTACTTGAACCGATTTTATGCTACAAATACAAAATGCATATTTTTTGAGATGCTAAGAGCAATAGAAATTATGGATCTATTATACAACTAAAAGAAGTTTAGTTTACACCTACATTTATTAATACAATTTATACACGAAAGTCATTATTATTTTATACTGCATGATGTTAACAGATTAGAACAGGGAAAATAATGTTAGGTGAGTTTCGAATAATTTTGAAGATTATTATCAAGGTCCAGAATAATCCCCCTCATATTCCTGGTTTACTGGTTTTTATTTTAATTTCAGTTCACAAAATAACGTGATATATGTACAATAGCTGGCACTAGCGCAGCCAGAAATACCCTCTGGAGGTTTTTTTTTCCGACCAAATATATTTTTTGGAGGGGTTTCTTTTTGATGAAAAATACCTTTTGGAGGGGGTTTTTGATGAAAAATATTATTTTGATGAAAATGAAGGGTTTTTTTTAAAAATCAAAACAGCTTTTACATATGCATAAACTACTGTATTAGAATTTTCATTTATGTTAAAACTGTTAAAACCAACGGCTCTGGGGGGTGTTTTCACCCCTAAAACCCTCCCTTCGCTGCGCCAGTGATAGCTGGACATATTTGTATTTAAAAATTAATGGGGTATAGTATGGGATAAATCACATTTCAGGTTTTTAGGCTGCTTTTTTATAGTTAGGTTCACGCGAACGTTAATCTAGACTTCTAGTTAAATGGTTAATATTTCACAATATCCATATTTTTCGGGACATGATTGATTACTCCAAAATTCTTCGGCGAATGCAGTGTTATACATTTACGAGAATATGTATACCTGCAAGTGTATTATCTCTATTTTAAGAAAAAGCTGCGAAAGGCGGGAAAAGATTTTTTCTGAGAACTTTTCTATCCCCCTAAAGTCTCGAAATCTTGCTGCCAATTAACTTTTAAGATTTGGCATAAAATTGGAAAATACTTCAATGTCTACATCAGTGGTTGGAAAAACTACCTTTTTTTTGTAGCGAACTACAACTACTTTATTACAAATTTAGTTTACTACAGCTACTTTTTTTTAATGTAGCGACAACAAACTACTTTTTAGATGTAGTTACTACTTCGCTACTAAAATATGTAAATAAAAAGGATAGACACACACCGTTTGAGGATTGAACGAAAAAAATTCGAAAAGTTGCTCAGATTAATATATTTGTTCATTTGAACATGAAATTACTTAGAATTAATTAGAGTTATCATTTCTTTCTTTTCATTTCAAATCAGTTTCACGAATATTCGCTGCAAGATACGATTAAAAAGTTGACATTTTTACAATTCGGCTATTTGAAAAGTGTAAACAGAAGCCGTCATAATTTGATTTAAATTTTAGATCAGCTCACATACCATTGCCTCAGAGCAACACTAAGACATCTAGTCCCAGAAATAACGTTAAGATAGCCTACTGTTGCTCTGAGGCGACGATATACATAAAATTGATTAGATGGGGGAAACATATTTTAAAGAGGAAAAAAACTTTAATTTTCTATATCAGAATTAATTTTACAGCAACTTATACTTGGTAGGATCTAATTATTTTTGAACTTCAAGCTAGGGGTCTGGATCTGGACTCCATTCCCTTTCTTACGCTACTGATAATTTTAAATTTTTTTTTTAACTTAATTAAAAAGTAGTTTCTAGACATCGCTTCAAACTACTTTTTTTGTATCAAACTACTCGCTACTCTACTTTTTTAAAAAAGTAGGGCGCTACACTATAAACTGCTAAAGATGTAGCTACTACAGTAACGTCGCTACTTCTAAGCGCGCTACTTCCTCAGAATTACTTTTTACACCCAGAAACTGTTGGAAAATGAATAAAAGCTCGACTTGCGATGTTTTTATCAAAAAGATTCAGCTTGCGACCGAAATCAAAGACTATAGGCTTTTTTACCATACCATTGTCATTTGCAGAAACATTTGAGTTATTTATACTTTCAAAAGCATTTTGCTACTCCAGGTTGTACCGTCCGCAGGGGTGTCCTGCTAGGAGGTGGCGCGGGGTCATGGCGCAGATTGAATTTGTTTGAATTGAAATTGAATTTGTTTGAATTGAATTTGTTTTGAATTTGTTTTTTTTTTTGGGGGGGGGGGGGTTGCTCTTGCTCTTGGGGGCGGGTGTTCGCGATATTTAGAAGAGATGCGCTCTTCCTCTTAGGGGGGTGGACGCCCCTGCCTTCCGTAGCTCGGACCAGGAACGCAGTCCGCCATTGCCTTCCTCTGAATCAGAATGTAATTCCTTCGAAGCAAAAGTTATCCAAATTATTAAGCATTGTGCTTAATTTTGTTTCTTTGGACATCTTCTAAGATACATGTTTTGAAGCCCTCCAACATATAATTACACATTAAATGATACGAAAATTGATCAATCTAAATTTATGATCATTTGTTAAATCAGTTTAGTATTAAAGTATCTTTAAAATGATATCTTTGAATTTCAATTTGTATTTCTCAACTTTATTTTTTGATACTGTGAATGCATGAATTCTGCTTTTTTTTTTGAATTTTGAATTACATTGGCCTCAAAAAGTTAAGGTAGAACATATTTTTCGAAGCTCACCATAAAAAAAACTGCAGTAACAATAAAATGCATAGTTTGCATGAATGATATTAACGAATTTTAAAACCATTTATGAAAAAAAGAGAGCTGCCACTTTTATTTTATAGAAAAGAACATATTTTTAAGAGTGAGAAAAAAAATATGCAAATATCAAACTTTCATACTTTTGTGTGTAAGTTGTGTTGATTTTCAACTGTTGTTGGCAGTTTCGGTGACAATAGTCAATAGAGTTTAGAAAATGTCTCTGAGACGTCGTTTACCCGATTCGTTATGGTGGAGGGCAGTTAGACCGATGAAATTGGGATTGTCGCAGGCCGATGCTAGACGTCTCAATGTGTCTCGTAGTGTTGTTCAGCGACTTTGGGATCAATACCAATCTGAAGATTCTGTGTCCAGAAGACCTGTTTCTAGCCTACCACGAACTACAACACCTACAGGACCGTTTTCCAGTTCTTTCGGCCCATAGAAGAAGAACCACTACTATGCCGCAGCTCGTTGCAGACCACTTTGTATCACCAGGAAGAAGAATCTCTGCTACTGCGGTGCGAAATCGTCTTCACAATGCAGGTCTCTGTGCAAGACGACCAGTTGTGTGTGTTCCCCTCAACGTACCACAGCGAAGGATCCGCCTATGCTGGGCAAGAGAACATGATCTGGAGAGAACAGCACGCTAGATACCATCAATCTAACACTGTTGAAAGACCACAGTTCTAGAGGAGGTGGAATCATGGTTTGGGCAGGGATCTCGCTCGGTGATCACACTGACCTGCATGTGTTCCATGGAGGAACTCTGACTGGTTTGAGATATCGGGATGCGATCCTTGTTTCCATATGTCCGTCCATAAGCTGGTGCTATTAGTAATGACTTCATTCTGAAGGATTATAATTCACGACTTCACTGAGCTTCGATTGTTGAGGAGTATCTTGAGGATCACAGTTTGGAACGAATGGAATGGCCAGCTCGATCTCCAGACCTGAATCTGATAGAACTTATCTGGGACTATCTTGGCAGACAGGTTGATGCTTTAAATCCTCCTCCAAGGTCGTTGCATGAGCTGGAACAAGGCTTACTCTGTGTCTGGGTCTTGGCTTCCTATTCTGGTGTTTGACAACTTACTGCGCAGCATTGAAAATCGATGCCGCCAATGAGTTCAAGTTAGGGGGGGACCACATTCCTTATTAGAACCAATTTTTACATTGTTTCTGTGACATTTTTCTACATCTGTGATGTTCTGTTTTCTTCAAAACTGGGATTTTCCGCAATGATTGCTTTTTTTGTTATAAATCGTTTTTTGCAATACACTTATACAAATTTCTATGACGCATTCAATAAAAACCACATAATGCACATATCCTCCAAATGTTTTGCTTCTACATTTGCAAATTAGACACAAAAAACCGGTTGTACCTTCACTTTTTGAGGACAGTGTATTTTAAAATGACATGTACGAGTTTACATTTTGTGAAACTTAGCATTTTCTACTAGCAAAGTTTTCAAAGTTTTGAAGTTTTCTTCCTAAAAGTGTCTACAATTTTGGCCACCATTGTAATTTGCATTGCTCATTGTTCGCTCATTCTTTAACCATGGACTTATAAAGATATTGTTTCAGCCCTAGAAGTCTCAGAAGAAACCAATTTGCCATGGAATGCGACAGAATTGCCATTCAATGAGACCGAAGAAAGTACTGGTTTTCTTTCTGATTCTGAAACTGCTTTAGCCGAAGGAGAGAAGAACACAG
Source organism: Uloborus diversus (assembly GCF_026930045.1). Taxonomy (NCBI): domain Eukaryota; kingdom Metazoa; phylum Arthropoda; class Arachnida; order Araneae; family Uloboridae; genus Uloborus; species Uloborus diversus. The sequence continues at coordinate 4,690,336 of NC_072739.1, forward strand.
AGGATGTTAAAAATATTGGTTTGGAAGATTTGAAAGGAGGCAAAAGAAAACCTGAAGAAAGTATGATTCCAGTTTTAGTGTAAACAATAAGTTGGTTTCAGGGGTGCGACATCGATGTCGATGTTTTGGAAACATCGATGTTTTTGGAACATTGATGTTTTGGGTTCGATGTTTTTTCGATGTTGATGTTTTTGCATTTTAATTGAAAATTAGCGTTACCGTGCATAAACTGGCATGCCGGGAAATTCGAATTTTCCAGCATGCCTGATAATTCGAGGTTTATTTGCAACAGAACAAAAGCAAGTTTTTCTCCATTCAGTTCCAACTGTGTATTGCATATAATATGAGCTTGTTATTTATGGTAGGTCATTATAACGGATTTAATTATATGCCAATAAAGTAATCAATCCCGAAACAATTATTACTACTGTGATTCGTTCATAATTTTTTTAAAGAAATTATTTTAGGTTCTTTTTTAGAGAGGTGAGTTTAATTTTTATTTATTGAATTGCTATGGTAAATTCTTTAGCACTGGCTTAGGGGCGGTAACTTATTGCTTAAATGTTTGCTAAGTTTTAATTTATTTTTTATAAAATTATTCGTTATTTAATAATATTTAATAACAAATGATTGTTAGTAAATATTTTTACAAAATTAAAACTGTTTATTAATACTAATACGATATGCATAGAACTTATATCATTTTCTAAACTGAACATGTATATTTTTATAATATTAATTTTCCCCCCTAATCTCAGTTTTTCCGGTATTCCATAAATGACCAGGCAAGTGTTATCAAAAATTTGGTGACCCCCCGAATTTTGTGGCATGCCGGCTAATGTGGGGTAATACGGTAGTAAGATTTCTCATCGAGAAGCGATATCGATTGAAAAACATCAGTGTTAGTCCAGTCAATAGATACATTTTACCTTGCAAAAAATGGGGTCAAAGATTTTATTTTTTTAATTTGTCCATATTGGTGCCGACATGGAAAAACCAAGTTATCCAACACGAAAGACCCCGGGAAAACTTTTGGGGGCCGAAAAAACCACAAAAATTTATTACTTTTTTTGTTTTTTCCAAAATATCTCCGAAATGGTTCAACTTAGAAAAAAGTTTTAAATGTAAAGTTTAAAGAACATAAAATTTCCTACAACTTTTGTATTTACAACTTTTTTGTAGCACAAATAACAAGCTTGCTATAGCTCTTTGAAAATAGGCAGTTTTCCTCCACTCCGAAAAAAAAAGCTTTCACACCGAAAGCAAGGCGTCATAACTATTAGAACTTGAATAGAAACTTTAGTTTCAGAGAGTTTATTGACAGTTAGAGTAGTTTGAGTTTCTTGCTCCCCCCCCCCCCCCGCTGGACACAGAGTAGCAATTCTGGCTGACAGATTAGTTCCCACTGGACTCCAAAAACAAACGATGTATTATGAAACTGAAATACATATATACACATTCATTTGAAGCACATACGACGATGCAATGATAAAAAAAACCTTCCCATTCGAACTAACCAAACCAACTAAACCAAACGAACTAACTTTTCTGATCTGACAGAGGTAGTCTTCATCAGACTCTAATAATAGATGATATATTGCTATTTGTAACTGGATTACACAATATGTACATTCATTTGAGGGATATAATTCATACATTCTAGTCTAATTATTGCAAACAGAGATGCGATTTTTAAATATTAATGTGAAGGAATGAATATTAGGCAGCTAATAAGCAAACAATCAACACAGTCATGCGTCCTATGCTCTGATACAATAATAATAATAAACCCTCCCCCACCGCTCACGAAATTATATTTCTAGTATGACAGAGGTAGTCTTCAGTCAGACTCCAATAACGTATGATTTATATTGCAATTTGTAATTGAATTACATAATCTTCTCATTCACTTAAAGCACATAATTCGTACCATCTATTCTATTACAAGCGAAAATGCAATATTCGAATATAAATGTGAATGAATAAATATTAGGGTGATAATAAGCAAACAATAGACATAATAATGCGTAAATAAAGATACAATAGTAATACGTAATGAACACTTTGAAAAAATTCTGCAGAAACTGACTTTTTGAGGCATGAAAAACCCAAAGGAATTACCTTTCAAAATGAAAATCAAACTGTAGAAACTTAATATAGATTAATTACAGACAGAATAATACAGATCTAAATTGCAGAGAGATTCATTTGACCTTAAAGCAAATAGAGTAAGGACAACAGAATACGCTGTGTATCTTCTTCGAAGCCGTTTTGAAGGTTCAGGTTCTCCCAGTTCAGAATCTGTAGAGGGTAGAAAGAAGCTGTGGTCCTTTAATTGTTCATCTCCTTGTTGCGGTAATTCCAAAAGCTCCTGGAACAAATCATCTTCTTCAGCAGTCTCATCCAAAGATGAAATTTCTGCAACATTTTCACAATTTGTGCCACTGCAGTGTTTGCACGTGCTGGAGCATTTTAAACCTGCCTTGTGACAAGAACAGGCTCCAGTACAATTTTTCTTGCAGGTACAAGGCACAATCTTCAAAAGATTCTGAGTAACTGAATCTCTTTTCATATCAACATGCATTAGACCTTGCTTTCTGCGTTCCCAACCCCATTTCTCTGGTTCAATTATGTTGCCCAACCAAATTTGAATTTGGTGGTAGAACCGATATGAGTGATAACGTCCAGCATCCCCCCCTCCCCGCACGTTGGAGGTAGCCCTGCAAGATTTATCTTAGCCCTGTATACTAGTTTCAGAAAAAGATAAAATTGTAGAGTATCCAAAGATAGGTTCAAATACTTTACGTCACCTGTGTATAATATTTGCAAAATGTTTTCTCCAGCTGCAGCTAAGGCATCATGATGACAGATTGGGTCCATAAATACTTCAATAGCTTCCTTAATTTCAGGAGGTTTTTTTTTTTTTTTTTTTTTTTTGACTATTTTGTACAACTTAACTTTGCCTTAGCCAAAGATTGCCGAAGTCGTATCACACCCACTAAACGCATGGATGAAAAGAATATTGCTGGGGTCAAACTTAAAAGATATAGTGGGGAAAAAACAAATCACAAGTATTTCCTCTTCCAGGTTTTAAAAAGAACAAGTTGCTGAAAGGCTGTCCTAAAGCTGTCATCAGCACCAACAGATCTATATCCTCTCGCCCACTATAACAACCTTTTCAATTTCTTTTGAATTTAAAAGAGCAATAAGTCGGCATCATCTTGAGTCTGCCTGACTTCAATGGAACTCTTCGAAATATGCCTCAAGAATTCGAATAAGACAATTCTTGTTGTTATAATTTGCCGGTAATCTTTCTTGAGGAATTCAGTTAACATGTTAGGTTTAACCATTACTTCAAGGGAAGAGATTGATTGCTCATTGATTTAGCATTTGTGACAGGCAGTGCGAATTGTCACTTCTTTTAAGAACTTCAAGAAACGCTGATGTTCTTCATTTTGCCGTTTTGCGCTGCATCTTTGAAGATTTTCTATTCCTTTTTTCTTCACAATCTTTATTTCGCATTCAGGCAAACTGATTTTGCAAATAATAATAATAATAATTTAAAAAAAAAACACCTTGGTCAGGCGTAATCATTTCTGGGGAAAAAAATTATAATACAGAACACACAAATTGATAAAACATACTCTCGCTCAAACCCTAAAGTGACCAACATGAGTAGCTATTGAGTCGATTCATCTCATTTGGAGAAAAAAAGGGGGGTGGAATCGGGGTGTTTTGTTTAAGTTAAAGGGAACGGAGGCATTTACCCTCAACTGTGAAAGGCAAATGATTTCCAAGGTCAGACTGCCGGCGTTTCTCCTTTTTTTCTCCGTTATCCGATGCGCTTTCACGCACTTCGCTAGGGGGTTCAGAAAAAGTGTGACTTTCAAGAAGCTTTAACTCGCTTGCTTTTCATGCTACAAAAATGTTGTAATGACAAAAGTTGAAGGAAATTTAATCCCCTTTAACATTTGCATTGGAAGTTTTTTTGTAATTTTAACCATTTTTGAGATATTTTGAAAATACTACAAAAAGTCACAAATTTTTGGGGGTTTTCGGCCCCCAAAACTTCTCCCGAGGTCTTTCGTGTTGGATAACTTGGTTTTTTCATATTGGCACTAGTATACACAAATTTAAAAAATAAAATCTTTGACCCCATTTTTTGTAAGGCAAGCCCGTTTTTTTCTACCTATTGACTGGACTATGTTTCAAAACATCGCTCTTCAAAATGAAAACAAAAAACCGATGGTATCTATAAATTGGCCCAAAAACATTAAACTCTCGGAAACATTGACATCAATGCCATACCCCTTATACTATGTACTGAAGGAATTAATGTCTGACAAAAGAAGTACTGAAGCCCTGTAGTTCTCAAATGCAGATCTCATTTTCACACGTAGATTGCAAAATTATTCCTGTTAAATTGTATTCATGACTAGCAGTACCCGCACGGCGATGCCCGTGCTAAGAAGTTAAAGGAAGTCCGTTGAACAATTAAAAAAAAAAAAAAAACTCGCTAAAGGGTGAAAAATAATTTTTGGATGATAGTAGTTGACCAATCACTTAATTTTAATGTAATACAAAAAACCGTGGGGTGCTGTCTATTTACATTTTTGCATGGACAACAAATGGAAGAAATTCAAGACAACTGATAAGAAGCCCCCCACGCTTTTTTGTATTACATTAAAATTAAGTGATTGGTCAACTACTATCACCCAAAGATTATTTTTCACTTTTTAGTTCATTTTGCTGGGAAAGCGTGTTTTTTTAGTTTTTAAACTATTATTTTATTTTCTTCTTTTTAGTTTAACTTGTTTTACGAAAAATATTCTTTTCAACATTGTTCAAAATCTTTTATATTCATGAAATTTGCCCCCTTCCCCCCCAAAAAAAGCGACTAAAAGTCTCGGGTGGCATTCGAAACGTGGTCTCTCGAACTCCGAAAAAAACAACTGTACCCCTTAAAGTGTAATAGCCGAGCTCTAAAAACATTCAACTTCGCTGATAAATTGCCTGTGGAGTAATTGTCTAATCCAGCTAATCCATCTCAGTCATCGATGTATGTGTGCGGAAATCATATCTACATGAGATGCATTTGAGTCAGCAATGAATTTCCATTTGAAGGCTCACCTAAATTTTGGCATGAAATTAGTTGAAAACAATTATATTTCATGTTCTAATTACCTTGGAACATTGGAACAAATTTTGACTGATGCAGAAAAATTAAATGTTTTTGTAGATATTTTTAAATAATTTTTGTGAGCATTTTTTAGTGTATTTTTTAAAATTTTTCCTTTTTCACATTGTTGGATTTATGCCAAACTATTAATTAAAATTTTAGGAAACTAATAATTAAAAGAGTTAATTAATTAATTTGATTATAGAATATTGCATTGTCATCGGGTCTGAGGTCGCGTGCCAAATTTCAAAAGAATCCGATCGCAGGAAGTGGGCGAAATTTGAGCTGCAAGATTCCGTTACAAGATACAGTCGACTCCCGCTACAACGCGATTCTACTTACGCGAAATGGATATAACGCGAATTTTTCCACGAGTAATGAATTTTAGAGCTAACGCGAATTTTTCACCCACAACACGATTTTTTTGGAAGGAAGTATAAGTTTCGTTATTGGTTACTAAATAGTGATTTCGTGAATGTTATTACATCCCTTTGAGCATCACTGACAGCCAAATATCCACACCAAACTAGTCCCCGCATCGTGTTGTTAGTGCATCAAATAACCACTCAGCATCTTTCAATTTTTTTGTTTTTTTCATTCTAAATATTAAAGTTGATGAAATACAATGGCACCTTGGTGGCACTTTCATCTAACGTTTGTAAAGATGAGAAAAAAAGAAAGTTTCTGATTTAAAAAAAAGGCAAAGACTACTAAAAAACGTCGACAATAAGTATGAGTGAATGTTCCATACGTACAATTAAAATTCAAAACAAAAAGATATTCGTAAAAGTTCAGAACTTGGTTTCAATATTGAAGCTTGCAGAGCAGTCTAGCAAAGCAAATATTATGAAAGTGGAAGCTGCTCTTGTAATGTGTATTAATAAAAAGATCAGGAAGAGGAGATGTTGCTACAAATTGAAACGTTATAAAAGAAAAGGCGAAACAACCGTATTTAAAAGTGTATTAAATAAGAATAACAATCTGATCGTGGAGCATAAATCATCAATATCTTCATTTTTAACACGCTTTTATTAGCTTCACCTGTATGTATGTATGTATGTATGTATGTATCTTTTAACGGAATCTTACAGCTCAAATTTCGCCCACTTCCTGCGATCGGATTCCTTTGAAATTTGGCACGCGACCTCAGACCCGATGACAATGCAATATTCTATAATCAAATTAATTAATTAACTCTTTTAATTGTTAGTTTCCTCCAATTTTAATCAATATTTTGTCCTAAATCCAACAATGTGAAAAAGGAAAATTTTTAAAAAATACATTAAAAAATGCTCGCAAAAATTATTTTAAAATATCTACAAAAACCTTTAATTTTTCTGCATCAGACACAATTTGTTCCAATGTTCCAAGGTCGCCTGATAATTCTCCAACATAAGACTAAAAACAGAAAAATAAAATAATAGTTTAAAAAACTAAAAAAACACGCTTTCGTAGCAAAATGAACTAAAAGTGAAAAATAATCTTTGGATGATAGTAGTTGACCAATCACTTAATTTTAATGTAATACAAAAAAGCGTGGGGGGGCTTCTTATCAGTTGTCTTTAATTTCTTCCATTTGTTGTCCAAGCAAAAATGTAAATAGACAGCACCCCACTCTTTTTTGTATTACATTAAAATTAAATTGATTGGTCAACTACTATCACTCAAAGATTATTTTTCACTTTTTAGTTCATTTTGCTACAAAAGCGTGTTTTTTTAGTTTTTTAAACTATTATTTTTTTAACTCTTAAATGATGTTATTGTAACTACTGTACAGTACTGTTATAGTGCATCCTTTTAGTATTGCTACATGGTGCGCGTACCGTGTTGTTTTACCTCCGTGTGTCTTTCCCTCTCATTGGTCATTCATTTTGTGCATCTTAAAGTATTTCATGTTCAATAAAACAATTTTTTATTTTTTTAATATAGTAAATGCAAAAAAAAAAACTATAGTGTATTGTTGAGGAATGCTTTAGAGCAATTTTATTGCTGTTTATAAGTGTCTAAAAGAACTTGGTAAGCTTTAAAAAATTTGTATGCATATATTTTTGAGCAATCACGATTGCTTATTGTTCTCATTTGACAGTCTTTGATGTTGGGATTATTTTTCAGCTTGAACCAGCAGCAGCACCGCCCACCGGCGCGGCGGCGGCACGGCTGCTCTGTTCCTGAGCACTGTCCCCCGGAATCCACTTCTGCTGGGTGGTGGCGTCCATATCCTTCACACGCATGCTCATACACACTCGCCAACGCGTGAGCGCCTTTACACACATACACAGGCCTACGTTCACACACTTAAGCCTGCACACACACAACTATACACACATAACCACCCAGGAGGAGGGACATGCTTGGGGGGGGGGAGCCATTTCTAGAAACAGTAACTCTAATGAGTAGGGTCTTGTCGTAACTCGTGATTGCGAAAAACATAATTTCAATTCAAAGTTTCAGAATTCAAATTAGATTTTTTTTTTCCACAACGCGAAATTTCGACGTACGCGAGGAGTCTTGGAACGCATCCCTCGCGTAAGTCGGGACTCGACTGTACATACATACATACATACATACAGGTGAAGCTAATAAAAGCGTGTTAATGATAAAATTTACGTTGGATCTTACCAAATTTTTCAGAGGTCTTTTGATGCTCGAGAATTCACATAGAGGATTTTTTTCCAGACAATCAGTGAAACAGTATGGTCACGCCTATTAATGAAAAAGATTGAATTTTCCGAATTGAAAAAAATAATAATAATAATAATAATAATTTGAATTTTGACATCTTGAATTCAAATTATGTTTTTCGCAATCATGAGTGTGTGTATGTAGGCGTGTGTGTTTGTGTGTGGGGGATATGTGTATGTGTGTGTAGGCATATGTGTTTGTGTCTGTGTGCAGGCATAAATGTGTGGGTAGTTGTGTGTATGTTTTTGTGTGTGTGTGTATGTGTAGGTGACTATGTGTGTGTATGTGTAGGTGACTGTATGTGGGTGTATGTGTTTGTGTGTGTAGGACATGGATGCAACCTGGAGACTGCTTTCGCTATAGGAGCAGCATCGTGAGGAGCCGGTCGACGGTGATGGTGCGGAGGGTGGCGATGGGAAAATAAAATGATAGGAAGCCAAAAACAGTCAAATGAAAGCAATAAGCAATCGTGATTGCTCAAAAAAAAACCTAAGTGTTCTAAATTTAAATTTGGAGTCATACAATTGAAGGACTCGGGGCAAGAATGTGATATGCCGCAAGATGTGAAATTACCGAAGGCCAATTTCCTACTCATAAAAAATATTTGTAGAATATTTCAAAGGTATTATACATTCTATATTCTGAAATACTAAAACCAGATTTGTTTTTCTCCAAATAATATAAACCATTGTCATGTTTATTTCAATTTTAAATTTGAGAAAAACACATTTTGATCGAAAAGTCACGCCTTGTGGCCATCACATTTCTGCCCCTAGCCCTTTAATTGCTCTTTTCTATACGTTAACAGACATTTTTACACTTTTTTTTCTTTTATTTGAACCTGGTTAATAAACATGCGTCACTTGACACAGCTTTTGTATTCGAGATAGACCGTGCAGCGACGAACAACGCAGCTAGTGAAATAAATAAACCATCATGTGCAGGACAAATTAGCTGCTTTTCCGTGGCTTTATAAAAAATTAACTGTAATTAAGTTTCTTTATAAAATCAGAACATAATTAAATTTTGATAACTAATGGTAAAAATCATACCACTGTTAAAAATCATCTGCTTAGAAATGAAAACATTTATCGTCTCATTTTTTCCAAGCAGTTTTGACTTATGAATAAGTAAATGTCAAATTTAAATTCAAGTAAGCAGATCATCTTAAAAATACCGCAGGGAGGAAAGCCGGAGTTGAATTTCACACTGTTTCTCGTTGCAGACTTCTCACTGTTATGAAAATTTTTTTAGCTCCCAGTTTAAAGATTAACTGTGAGTATTTATATATTGCATCGGCTTCAGTTCGATTACGGTCCGTCCAGACTGATAAAGCTCCCAAAAGGAGCGAATAAGTCCATAGACTACTAAGCTTTGCTAGAATTACAGGCGAGCAAAATGTGCTTATTTTTGAGACATTCGTATTCTCAAACCAATTCGACATGTTCGCTCATTTTTGAAGCAGCCCTAGTCTCAGAAATGATGCCGTCTGCTTATTTTTGAGTAGAACGGTATTTCAAAAATGAGAACATGGTGAATCGTTTTTGAGAAGAGGGTATATTTCATAAATTAGAGCTCGTGCTTTTCCTTCCAAGCTAAATTGTATCGGAGCCATTTCGAGTAAGTGATGTTCTCAAAAATAAGCTATTTTGTCTCAATTTTAAGAAATTTGTTTTAACAGTGTGGTTTGATTTGGACAATGGGGTCGTTTCCAAAATTTTAAAAGTATTCTTTTCTGAAGGGGCATGGCTTAAAAACATAGGATCTGACTATTTTTTAAATAATTCGACTAAGAATAATGACGAATTTTTAAAAACATATTTTAATCCGTGCGCTTTCATTGTTTACGCTTCTGCCAATGACATCACAAATGATGAAATACCATTCACTGTTGCCATTCACAGAACACAATATTTAATTCGCTTCTTTACTCGCGTGTACTGGCAACTATATGGTTGATAGCAAGCGTAGAGCGCAATATTTAGTTCGCTTCTTGATTATCATAACGTGGTAACGCGGCATACATATCGTCGCTTCAGAGTAACGGTAAGATATCTAATCCCAGAAATAACACTAAGAAATCTTACAATTGCTCTGAGGCGAAATATGCGATAAAAGACATCATTTGTGACGTCATAAAGATCACGCCTTATTTTCAAAATCGGACATTTAAAAAAAATTAATTAAAAATTAAACGTTAGGAAAATGTAAGTTTTTCTCTTTCCATGTTATTTTTTTCGCTTATTTTATCAATTTCAGTGACTAAAAGTAGTACTTTTGACTGATGGAAAGTACCCCGTTGTGGTTCTTCTAGTTTTAGGTGACAGAGCATGTGGAATTCCGCCATTTGTTGAGAATACCGTCCCTTTTGACTCAAGACAGAACTCTTTCCCCGTCGGAAGTGTGGTCACCTACACCTGTGAGTTTGGCTACGTGGCATCTGGATCTAAGCGATCGACCAACTGTCACGTCTCAAGTGCAACGCAACAAGCAGAATGGACAGTAGTGCAGCTGAAATGCGGCCGTGAGTCATTGATTTGATACTTTATTTCTGATCACTGCAATCACTTACAGAGACACCACAATGGGAGGTCACGGAGGTCATTGTGACCGCCTAAAAATTTCTTATTTGGCAAATTTTGTCTGACGGTTCGGCAAAATTATCATCATTTGGCAAAATTTGCAGTTCCATTCGGTAAAATTATCATCATTCGGTAAAGTTTGGTTAGAGTTCCATTCGGCAAAATCATCATCATTAAGCGAAATTTGGAATTCTATTCGGCAAAATTATCTTCATTCGGCGAAATTTAGATTTCCATTTGGCAAAACCATCATCAATCGGGGAAATTTAGAGTTCCCTCGGCAAAATTTGGAGTTCCATTTGGCAAAATTATTATCAATCGGCGAAGTTTGGAGCTCTTTTCGGCAACATTTGGAGTTCCATTTGGCAAAATTCTACTCACACTGTTAAAAATTCAGGAAGATTTTCTGGTAATTGTTACTGTAAAATGGTGGACTTACAGCATCGCTGATTTTTACGGTAATTTATACCGGAGAAATAAGCGATCCCAGCTCCAATTGGTTGCTGTGGCCTACCGAGGAAACCGTAAAATTTTACTGTAACTTTTGATTTTTACGGTAATAGTTACTGGCAACATGGATGCCAGTAACAATTACCGTACATTTTCCTGAAAATTTTCAACAGTGCATTCGGTACAAATTTGGAGCTCTATTCGGTAAAATTATCATTATTCGACGAAATTTAGAGTTCCAGTCGGCAAAATCATCATCATTTGGCAAAATTTGGAGTTCTATTCGGCAAATTTCCATCCTCTTAAAAATTTAATTTCGGGGAGCCTCTGGTCTCTCGTAGGCTCAAACTTTTGCAAATAACCTTGCTTAAAATTATACTTACAGTGCTTCATTGTAATTTCAATTTTTGTGTTCATCATTTTATTCATCGTAACTATGACAGAATCGTGAAGCCAGTGACGTGATCTCCAATAGTGCGATGACTGAAATACGACTATTATCAGAAAGTCACGTGACGATCACGAGCAGTCATTGTAAGTTTGTCAACACGCTGCAGGACCTTACGATTACTTTAAGTCAAGTTTTCATAAAGTCGCAAAGTGACAGGTCACAAATTAATCGTCGCAGCGACTTCTGAGCGAAGTCACATGAAATGTGCCACTAATTGTGACTCCTGTGCGCCGTTATAATTCTGTCATTTTGTGACTGTGACTCGCAGTGATGTCCCTGTAATTTTACTGTTAACTCTTGTGCTATCATACTAATGAAAAATTAAAGTAAAATACAAATTACATTAATTTGAATTTTTGGCATCTTGAATTCAAATTATGTTTTTCGCAATCACGAGCGTGTGTATGTATGTATGCGCGTGTGTGTTTGTGTAGACGCACGTGTATGTGTTTGTGTAGGCGCATGTGTGGGTGGGTGCGTGTAGACATTCGTGTGTGTGTGTATGTAGGCATGTGTGTTTGTCTCTGTGCAGATGAGTGTGTGTATGTGTGTGTAGGAGTATGTGTATGTGTAGGTGTGTGTGTGTGTGTGTGTGTGTGTGTGTGTGTGTGTGTGTGTGCATATGTATGCATGCGTGTGTAGGATATGGACGCAACCTGGAGACGGTTTTCGCTATAGGAGCAGCATCGTGAGGAGCCGGTCGACGGTGATGCTGCAGAGGGTGCTGGCGGGAAAATAAAATCAGCGTAACATCAAAAACAGTCAAATGAGAACAATAAGCAATCGTGATTGCTCAATAAAAAGAAAAGTGATGAGATAAAAATGAGTAGTGCCTGAATGTGGCGATGGGACCAGTTTCAAAATGTTTTAAGTAAAGAGGCAAGAAACACGCATTTCCGATGCTTCTCCTCTTAATATCGCTTCTTTCAAGTGCAGTTTTAAACATTCATGCTTAGTTGGAATGTTTAGTCTAAATTTATTGTAAAAAGCAAAAGTTCTTAATTTTGAAATGTACCATTTTATCAAAAATGATTCACTGTTCTCATTTTTGAGCACTCTCTCAGCTCAAGAACGATGCAACATGTGCTTATTTTTGAGACATTTAAATTCTCAAACCAATTCGACTCGTTCTCATCTTTGAAACAACCCTATACTTAGAAATAATACAGCCTGTGCTTATTTGTGAGACATTTTTGCTCTCAAAAGTGACTCTACATGTTCTCATTTTCGAGACACCACTGTATTCAAAACTGATTTCGGTATGTTCTCAATTTTGAAATACTGTCGGGCCTCGATATAAGGTCATCCCATTTACATTTGATCAAGAAATCAGTGGGCAAAGTTGGCAAAAAAGGATGGGAAGAAGAAGCCAACTGATGTGGTACCACCAAAAAATCTTAGACGTAGCGCAGTTTTAAGGGTTTCTTTGACTCTCGTCACTAATTTAAAATGATTTTTGAAACCTTACCCTATCATAATTATTTATTTATTGTTTTAGCTCGTTCTTGTGGAGATCCTGGGTACGTGCCAAACGGTCGAGTCGTAGGATCTCTTTTCACGTTCCCTCATAACGTTACCATCGAGTGCGATGAGGGCTACGAGCGAAGAGGACACATGTCGAGAATTTGCCAGGCAAATGGAGAATGGAGCGGATCGCTAGCCACGTGCCAAAGTGAGTAAAAAACTTATTATTTTTACTTCCCTTTTACCAAAATTGTATTCGCGAAAAAAAAATTCAAAAAATTGGCCTAAATTTCCATTTTGCTCGCCACCGAATGAATATTGAGATTTTTTTCAATCCGACCATACCTGGATATATGCCTAAGAACGTATAAACACCCGAAATATACATTTTGACGATCCCCGAGTTAATTACAACGAGTTTTCTCGTGAAGTCTGTATGTACGTATGTATGTACGTATGTGCGTATGTATCTCGCCTAACTCAAGAACGGAATGTCCGAGAAAGTTGAAATTTGGTACGTAGACTCCTAGTGGGGTCTAGTTGTGCACCTTTCTTTTTGGTTGCATTCGGATGCTCCAAAGGGGGTCTTTTGCTCCTTTTTGGGGGGGAAATCATTGTTAATTTCGATGTAAACTCAAGTGGTGTTATAATTTGGCGGACACTTGGCGATATGTCGCCAGTCTTTTGGTCGCCAACTTTTTTCGCCAACTTGGTGACAAATTTGGCGATTTTTTGAAATTTTTTTTTTTAAATCTGGTTTTAATTTGGCCACTGTTGGTGATATTCAGAGAGTAAACTATTGAATCATATTAAAACTGCCAATAATGAGAAAATGACATTAAATTGGAGTAAAAGGAAGTAATGTGATGCACACATCAGCTCGTTAATTTCAATTTTACACATACTAATGCTGTTATTACATCAAACAACTCAGTATTTGTTTCAATATCACATAGTTCAATTTTTCTAATACCTTGCTCGTTATTGGTTGAAGAGTCAATAGTTTTAGATTTAGCAATAAAATCAAAAATCTTAGAAAATTTTGAGTTTTGTTCATATATTTTTGAATTTAAGGGAATAATATCTTCATTTGATACACAAGAAATCAGGTTTTGCTTCAGCTGAAGTGCATTGAATTTTAAGTCAAATATTCTAAACGAGTGGTACCCGGAGTTTTCTCGTGACGTCCGTATGTGCGTTTGTGTGTATATATCTCCCATAACTCAAAAACGGTCTGTCCTAGAAAGTAGAAATTTGGTACATAGAGTCGTAGTGAGGTCTAGTTGAGTACCTCTCTTTTTGGTTGCATTCGGATGCTCCAAAGGGGGTCTTTCACGCATTTTTGGGGGGGAGATCATTGTTAATTTCAATGCAAACTCAAGTGGTATTATATTTGGCAAACACTTGGTAATATATCGCCAAGCTTTTGGTCGCCAAGTTTTGTCGCCAACTTGGAAACACATTTTGCGTATTTTTTTAAAATCCTGTTTTAATTTGCCCATTATTGGCGATATTTAGAGAGTTAACCATTGAAACTCATTAAAACTGACGATATTAGGAGTATTAATCTGTATAAAACGATTTTTCTTTTTGCTTCGGTTCGCAACAAACTTGGGCTGAAAATATTTGAAGTGTTTCTTTGCTTACTCCAAGTCCTAGAACTAGACGTTAAATCCCGGTTATCACAAATTTGCCATTTCAACTGCGCTTGCGCACGGACTTAGCTTTCTGTTTTAAGATTTCGTGTTGCTTGTTTATATTTAGGCTGAGGGAGAGTCCCACCAAATTAATGAATGCGATTAGAATATTTTCACAGCGATTTCGTGTTATATTATATGAAACTACGGATATGAATAACTGATAATATTAAGAGAAAAATGAAACTTCAATATTTATTGGTTTTTAAATATTTATCTTACTAATCTTACTACTATTATATATGCGAAAGTTTGTCTGTATGGATGTATGGATGTATGGATGGATGTTTGTTACTCTTTCACGCAAAAACTACTGAACGGATTTTTATGAAACTTTACAATAATATAGCTTATGCATCAGAATAACACATAGGGTAGTTTTCGTCCCGTTATGGGGGGCAAAACCCCCTTAGGGGGGCAATAAAATACAATTTTCGTATAAATTCTCTAATATATAGGGATGAAAAAATACTTGCACATATTTACATTATATGTCCATCGAAAGCTCTGATTTTTCTGCTGAAGATGGCACCTGTTCGAAATTTCTAAGTAGAATAAAAAACGAGTTATGAGCTTTTTAGTTCCATGTTCGAAGGCTTTCCTCAACTCAATACAGTATTTGGTGTATCATCTCAACTCCCTGTCGATAGCGGCAATTGTTGTATTGTTGGCTATCTTTGCTTTTCGTGACTGTTCAAGGCTTTTCTCAAGTCAAATCTTGAAGTAAGATTTTTGCACAAGATTGGCAAATAATACATGATTTGGCTGATCATTTTCCATTTAAACGGAGCTTTAATGTAATTAATGGTTTTTATTAATATTTATGTTGATTGAACACTTACTCATTATCTAATCAATCAGCAGATCGCCAAAATTTTTGCAGAAAGATTTCCGTAGCTGATGCATTTGGCAGTTTTTTTCAACGTCGCTGTTTTTGAAGCCGAAAACTACGTTATAATGTTTCTCAGCTTTCACCATGTAAACAAAATATCGCCAATCAAAGAATCTTTAAAAAACTTCTTTTACTGTGTTAAATAATCCAGCAACTAAATTAGGCAAATCCATAAACAGCACAAAAACTTCCATTAATTTTCCTTTTTGCACAATGTCAAACAATCGCCAAATTTTACTACTTATTTTGGAAACATTTCGGATGAAACTCTTAAGCGCCATTTTATGGTGACCAAAAGTATCTCAGCACCTGGCGATAATATCTAAACGAAAATTAATATAATATCGTTCTACAAAGTAAGGAAAGAAGGGGGGAGCATCATCGAAGGTATCCCAAAAACGATTCAAGCAAATTCGGTAAAATCGCACCAAGAGCCCACAATGATTGAAATTTCCCAAAATAACTAAAGCAAGTATAAGGGGATTACGAGAGCGGCTATATTTTTTTTAAAACTGCGTACTTCAATAGCTATACAGAGAAGGTTTTAGACTCCATGTTAAAAAAAAAGTATCAAGATTTTTTTAAACACGAGAAGATAAATTTCATGTTTTGGAAATTTGTATATGCTTAAATATAGTGCTTTCGTTTCTAAATCAATACTAATTTGTTCTTTATACTTATTGCTATTTTAGTTTTATGGGTAAGGAAGAAACTCGATTTTTAATTACGTCAAAAAGATGTGTTTTAAATTCTTTCACTTAAAACAGAAAACAAAAGCAAGTAACGATTTTTTCTCATAATTATTACTGACCCAGGCAACGCCGGGTATTTTTGCTAGTATTATATATGCGAAAGTTTGTCTGTATGGATGTATGGATGTATGGATGGATGTTTGTTACTCTTTCACGCAAAAACTACTGAACGGATTTTGATGAAACTTTACAATAATATAGCTTATGCCTCAGAATAACACATAGGGTAGTTTTCGTCCCGTTATGGGGGGCAAAACCCCCTTAGGGGGGCAATAAAACACAATTTTTGTATAAATTCTCTAATATTGGGATGAAAAAATACTTGCACATATTTACATTACATGTCCATCGAAAGCTCTGATTTTTCTGCTGACGATGGCACCTGTTCGAAATTTCTAAGTAGAATAAAAAACGAGTTATGAGCTTTTTAGATCCATGTTCGAAGGCTTTCCTCAACTCAATACAGTATTTAGTGTATCATCTCAACTCCCTGTCGATAGCGACAATTGTTGTATTGTTGATTTTCTTTGCTTTTCGTGATTGTTCAAGGCTTTTCTCAAGTCAAATCTTGAAGTAAGATTTTTGCACAAGATTGGCAATTAATACATGATTTGGCTGATCATTTTCCATTTAAACGGAACTTTAGTGTAATTAATGGTTTTTATTATTATTTATGCTGATTGAACACTTACTCATTATCCAATCAACCAGCAGATCGCCAAAATTTTTGCAGAAAGATTTCCGTAGCTGATGCATTTGGCAGTTTTTTCAACGTTGCTGTTTATGAAGCCGAAGACTACGTCATAATGTTTCTCAGCTTTCACCATGTAAACAAAATATCGCCAATCAAAGAATTTTCAGAAGACTTTTTTTACTGTGTTAAATAATCCAGCAACTAAATTAGGCAAATCCATAAACAGCACAAAAACTTCCATTAATTTTCCTTTTTGCACAATTTCAAACAATCACCAAATTTTATTACTTATTTTGGTAACATTTCGGATGAAACTGTTCAGCGCCATTTTATGGTGACCAAAAATATCTCAGCATCTGGCGATGATATCTCTGTAACGAAAATTAATATCATATCGTTTTACAAAGTTAGGAAAGAATGGGGGAGCATCATCGAAGGTACCCCGAAACGACTTTCGCAAATTCGGTAAAATCGCACCAAGAGCCACAATGATTGAAATTTCCCGAAATAACTAAAGCAAGTATATGGGGATTACGAGCGCAGCTACTTTTTTTTAATCACTTCATACTTCATTAGCCATACAGAGAAGGTTTTAGACTCCATGTTAAAAAAAAGTATCAACAGATTAATCTTTTTAAACATGAGAAGATTAATTTCATGTTTTTTAAATTTGTATATGATTAAATATAGTGCTTTCGTTTCTAAATCAATACTACTTTGTTCTTTATACTTATTGCTATTTTAGTTTTATGGGTGAGGAAGAAACTCGATTTTTAATCACGTCAAAAAGATGTGTTTTAAATTCTTTCACTTAAAACAGAAAACAAAAGCAAGTAACGATTTTTTCTAATAATTATTACTGACCCAGGCAACGCCGGGTATTTTTGCTAGTTTAACATAAACGTAAAACACGTTGTGTACTTCAAAAATAATTGCAATATTAGTACAGAAATCCGTCTTTTGCGGATATTTTACGTTAGGCGTAAACAACTTAGTATTATACATTTTTATTTTGGTTGAGGATTCGGCTTTGTATTAGAAGTGATGCTGAAATTCTAGTACGCTCTTCTGAGGTTAAAAATTTGGTCCTGAAAAGATACAAAAAATGAGACACCGAATCCATTAATCATTAAGACGCAAAATTCAATCTTTACCGAGGCCTAAAAACTAAATCAGAGAAAACTTTGTGATTTCTAATTTTTATCTGTTGCTATCTCATATTTATTACCAAATTCAAAACGTTTGTAATTAATTTTAGCAAGATTTTTGAAATCAGTTAAGTCCGTGCGCAAGCGCAGTTGAAATGGCAAATTTGTGATAACCGGGATTTAACGTCGAGTAGTCCAAGACACTATTATCATTAAATTAGCGTAAAAAGAAGTTCTGTGATGCACACATATCGGCTCGTTTGTCAAAAATGCCATATGATAAATACTGTTGAAGACGGAAATTCAGAAACACAAATAAATTCGAACATTTGCCCTGCAGACGGTCAAAAAAGTTTGAATGAAAGAAAGGATTATTTTTCCTGTGGTTGACTTTGGAACTATCCATTTGTTCACTTGCTAAAGAAAAAAAAAGCCCCCCTCGACAACATTGGTACTTGACAAGGAACTAGTGATGTTCCGGATATCCGTATCCGTATCCGCGGATATCTGGGGAAAAGTAAAGATCTGTATCCGGATCCGTATCCGTTACTTTTTTCATGGATCTTAAACGGATCTTTTCTATTCTAAAAACTCTTAAATATTTGAATAAAAGACTCTTAAATTCCGTTTAAATTAGGTTTTATTCCCCTGTTTAAATTATAAGGTATCATTTCAGACGCCAACGGCCGTCTGAGACTTTTTTTTTTTAAATTTTTAGTTTATTATTAGTTTTTGATATTGATTTGGGGTTTCTGTTATTCTTCATTTTGGTTTTTCTCGGCGTCCTTCAAAAAAAGTGAGACAAAATTATCTATTTACTGTTTGTAAAGGTGTTCCTGGCTCTGTTATTCCGTCGTTTTCGGTCGGAGTAATCTGGGTGGAATGGGTCAGCGTTGCATTTATGCTGAAATAAAATGCGAAAAATTATTTCTATCCTATCCAGTAGCAGCTTTATACTCTTGATCCTGTATCCTACATCTACCGAGCAAGCTAGAAATAATTTTTCACCTTCTATTTAAGCATTAATGCAGCGCTGACCCATTCCTTCCAACTCTCCCACAATTTTAACGGAGATTTCGTTAAAGAGTAAATCATAGTCTCTATTATATTTTCGCGGGAGATGACATTTTTTGAAGAAACAGTGTTATTATTATGCGGGAATACCTTCCGTAATAAATTTTAAACTTGGATAGTTGAATTAGGCAAAAAAACTTTGAGATCCGTATCCGTATCCGCGGATCTTGACACTAAAGATCCGGATCCGCATCCGTATCCGCGGATCTACTTTTTTAACGATCCGGCACATCACTACAAGGAACGCGACACAAATAAAAAAACCTGCTATTGGAGAAGATCGTGGTTGTATGCAATAGTAGTTTTAAGCGATTTGGTTGCAAATATTACAGTGCGCGTAGAAAATTACAATATGATGTTGACTGGTTAGTCTTTTTTGTCTAACTCAATGATGCGTACTTAAAGTTCGAATTTTTTTTCTAAATTAAAAAATTTTAAATTTTAATGATGTGTCACTATTGATTATATTGTTTCTACGCCACTACTTACCAGTTATGATAAGCTAACTTTGTACCAGTTTTGTGGCAAGAAAGAGCATAAAATTCAAAATGCATGTCAATAGCTGATACGTATTCCCCGAAGTTTGGGTTGTGTCACTTTCCTTGCCGGGGTACGATATGTCTAACTGCTCGAAATACATAAACAAAAACCAAATGTTAGTTCAGTTGAAAATGATCAGTTTTTAACTCAAAATTGCTAAACAAAATATGTGAATCTAGCTGCGAAAACATGTACACTGGCTCTGTTATTTTTATGTTACGTTTTGCTAATAAATGAATTACCAGTTCATTTATTCGGTAGGTATAGCAAATAGCTAACTTTGTGTTTTCAGAAGCTGTTTATAAACCTGCTGTTTCTTAAAGCAGTGTGTTGAGCTAGTGCTTTTAGAAGTTGTCTGTTTACAAGCCTTTCTAGAAGCAACGCGTTAGAGTTTCTAGAAGGTGCTTGTGCTAACCTTATGTTTCTAGAAGCTATATGTTAACTTTGTGTTTACCAGTATTTCAAGACGCTGTCTGTTTACCATTATTTCTTGAAGCTGTCTTTTTACCAGTACCAGTATTTCTAGAAGCTATGCGTTAATGTTTCTAGAAGCTGCTTGGCTAACCTTATGTTTCTGGAAGCCATCTATTAACTTTGTGTTTCTAGAAGTTGTCATTTCTTCTCGTAATGGCTGTAAGTGCTTTTCGTTTGGCATATTCAGGAGACGTTTCAAAGAGCCAATGTTATAAGGATTCCACAATGGTAGTGTTGGTCAGAAACGAGTCCAATCCAAAATGCAAAATTCATTCTCGAGAGCTCTTACTATAGTGAGAAATGAACTAAAAGCAGAACACGTGGGGGTTTTTATATTTGGCAATATGCACCGGAAAATAAGCTGATTTAATTTGGTTAGAAATTCCTTCAACTTCGTTTGGAATTGCTTTTTGGCCCAGACACTTTTCCCCGATAAATAAATCTGCAAATATCGGCGACTACAATAAACGACACGCAGTGGATAAATTTTTCAAAGTGATATTTATTTTGACGTGATAAAAATAAAAGTTTAACATAAAATGGGAGAATTAAAGCAGAAAAGGCTTCACAAATCAATGACAACCTGATAAAACTGGTTCGGGTAAAGGAGAAGGATTTTTAGGTTGGGACTCAAAGGTTTAAAATTCCAAGAGTCGGAGTCTGTCATTTTCTATGTCCGTCACTCCGCCAGTGTTTGCAGGTTCGAAGTCAGACTGATTTTATGGTAAATTAATTGAGAGTCGAAAGGTTCGAAAATTCGCGGAGTCGGTTAATTTCCCCTCAACTCCGCAGAAAAAAAAAATTACAAATGTTGTGACTGCTAAATGAATCTCTTCAAATATTCTTTTTCACTGCTTTTTCAAATTTTTTCTTCACAAAACTTTTATATAAACGGAAACTGGTGTATGATGAGTCCTTATGGCATGTGTGTACTGTATAGTGTATTGGACTTCAAGTTACGGTACAGTTGTAAAAGTGAAGCCGAGCACCACCCATATATCCAGCCTAGCTGGCACAAGACACCAAACAACTGGTGTATGAAATTCAGGGTGTTGTACATAGCGCGCAGACTTTCATTTGCATGTTGAAGACTCTTATTGTAACTAAAAGCTCAATAAAAAGCTATGAATTTATTTAAGAAGCATAGTTCCAAACATGCGTACATGAATACAAGAAAACTATTCTTTTTTATTCACAGGAATCCGCTGTCCCATACCAGCGTCACCACTTAATGGGAGGACCATTTTCTCGTCCGTAGATTACGGATCTGAACTCAGATACGAGTGTCAAAATGGGTTCAGGCTCGACAGGAAAGAACAGAGAATGTGTGATAACACTGGAAAATGGAGCGGAATTGAACCCATTTGCACAGGTTGGTTAATGGTATTTCTTTTATTTCTAAAAAACTGCCTGCTTGTTGGGTATTTAATGTCCTATGTCCAAGGACACTCCGACTGGAGGCTACAAGAGGACACTGTGATCTCCAAAAAGTTTCCTTATCGACAAACTTGGAGACATAATTGCAGTTTTTATCTCCCCGAATGTCCTTCATCATTAAATGTACTTCTGTGCTCATACCCGTATTTTACCATTCGACAAAATTTGTGCTGCATTTGGTAAATTGGGAATTTCCGCCCTTCCAAAAATTTAAGTTCGTTGCGCCTCTGCCTCTGTTCCTCGTGCTTGTCTTCCATTTTAAACGAATTCTTTAGCAAGGGTAAATTTAGTTTTTATTTAGTGATTTTTTTAAAAAAGTTTTCTTTCGTTTTAGGTTTGTATTGTTGTCAGTATTTGCAGAATGTATTCAAAAGACATGTAGTGTTGCTGTCAATCAATTAAGTAAATCACGTCAGCGACTAGATAGATTTTAAAAACCATTGGAGTCTTTAAACTCACTAGATTCAACCCGTTTTTAGTTGTGGGATTCAATTCAGGAACGAACTTTATTGAGTACGTTTTCAGTGTTGCTCTCTCGACTTCTGTGAAGCTTCATGCATTAAGTATGGGGAAGAAAGCTTTAACAGTATGACTTTGATGATAAATTGAGGCACAACCTTGACAATGTGTACTACTTTTTTTTGGGTATTTCAGTGAAAAAAGGATGCGTTGAGTTAGCTAGTGAGTTAAAACACTTTTGCAAAACTACCACGAAAGTAACTCAACTGAACTCAGCCCCATTCACACTTCCCTATTTAACCCCCGCCCCCCAAAAAAGTAAACATTCTCAAGGTCATGCATGCTTTAGCTTTTTAGAGCTGCACTTAAAAAATTGATGACTTAAATCGAAAAAAAAAAAAAAAACCCCTCGAATACCTGGAATATTTTCAAAGTTCGTAAAGTTTAAAGTGTCCATTATCCTTATTTCTGTGCTTGTTTTTCTTCAGGATTAAAATTAATTTGTTAGCTTTATTAACAGTTAACTTTATTATTGATATATTCATTTTTGTTTTTGGTATCTGTTAAAGAGCTTGTTCCACCAATCAAACGAATTTCCCGAGGTAGAACAAGTAAAATTAAAGCATCAATAAAATTGTTTTACTTTCTATATTACTGTCATCATTATGCAACTTTTATTTTCTACTGAGAGGATACTCTTATTTTTGATTTCCCTTCTTAATTTTGATTGGCACTGAGAGATTATGGATTCCTTTTTTAGAAATGTTTTGTGATCCACCTGTTGCACCCGATCATGGTTCCATGCAGATCTTGGACGAAGGCTTAAAACCTGGAAGTTTGGTTCTCTATGCATGCGATGAAGGGAGGACGCTTGTTGGATCTGCCAGATCGACCTGTTCGGCTGATGGCGAGTGGATCTTTCCAGCTCCTAGATGCGTGGGCAAGTATATATATATTCCTACTGATTCCGGATTCTAAGTTCAAAAGTTTCTTTCAAGATTAGTGAATAAGAGGCTGTCTGAAAATGCCATATTTTTACTTCTTTTTACAAAAAAGGAAGTATTGTATTCGCGAAAAATTTTTCACTCAAAAACCGGCCTTAATTTCCATTTTGCTCACCCCCGGATGAATGTTGAGATTTTTTTTTCGATCCGACCACACGTAGATACATGTCTAGAAACGTACAGACACCCGAAATATCCATTTTGACGATCCCCGAGTTAATTACAACGAGTTTTCTTTTGACGTTCGTATGTACGTATGTATGTGCGTATGTGTGTATGCATCTCGCATAACTCAAAAACAGTATGTCCTAGAAAGGTGAAATTTGGTACATAGACTCCTAGTGGGGTCTAGTTGTGCACCTTTCTTTTTGGTTGCATTCGGATGTTCCTAAGGGGTTCTTTTACACCTTTTTGGGAGGAAATCGTTGTTAATTTCAATGCTAACTCAAGTGGTGTTATAATTTGTCAAACGCTTTGGCGTTAAAGGAAGTCATGTGATGCACACATCAGCTCGTTTTTCAACATATTTGCCCCCCCCCTCCCACTTTTGTCACAAAGTGTCACACTTCACTTTACCCCCTTCTTTTGTCACATGCCATTCTATTTTTCATAAGCCTATTGGTAAAAAAGTGTGTCGCACTTCTTGTCCCCCCCCCCGTCACAAATTCATTCATCATGTACGTTACATAAAAAAAAAACCTTCATCAGTTAAGCATTCAAAAAACCTTTCCTTGAAAACTGCATTAACTGTGGTTGAGTAAAATGCATA
Source organism: Uloborus diversus (assembly GCF_026930045.1). NCBI lineage: Eukaryota > Metazoa > Arthropoda > Arachnida > Araneae > Uloboridae > Uloborus > Uloborus diversus. The sequence goes on from NC_072739.1 coordinate 4,714,084, forward strand.
TTTATGTTACCTATCTGCAAAATTTTGTGTCGATGTTACATCATCCGGATTAAATGATTCTGATAGGCAAGATGCTATTAACGGGAGTGTGAACAATGGGGTCGTTTCCAAAATTTTAAAAGTATTTTTTTTTTCTGAAAGAGCATGCTTAAAAACATAGGACCTGACCATTTTTTAAATAATTTATTTAAGTTTAACATTGTTGAAAAATTACTTAGATCGTTGCGTTTTCATTGTTTACACTTCTGTCGTGTGACATCACAAATGATGAAATGCCATTCAATGTTGCCATTCACAGAACAGAATATCAAATTCGCATCTCTACTCACGTGTATTGGCAACAATAGGGTTGATAGCAAGCGTAGAGCGCAATTTTAATTCGCTGCTTGATTATCATAACGTGGAAACTTAGTAGAAAGATGCGCCAAATTACATCATTTGACGTCATAAAGACCACGCCTTGTTTGAAAAATCGGACATTTTAAAAAATTATTTAAAAAAAAAACTGTTGGGAAAATGAAAGTATTTTCTGGGCCCATGTAATTTTTTTTGCTCGTTCTATCTATTTCAATGACTAAAAATAGTACTTTTGACTTAAGGAAACCACCCCAATGTCAACGGAGCATATCATGATGTAATATTAAAGGGTGTCCCAAAATTAACGCAAGATTTGAATTTGCCGCCAGTTTTGCAATAAATTGTGGGCAATCTTGAAAAAAAAAAAAACAATTTGGCAGCTGAGGGTCTAGGGTTATTACAAATGGAGCGTTTTCATTATCGAACAATTATTTGAAAAATAATGAAAGTTTGGGCGGGTGAAGCAGTTTACTGTTATTGGCGCTCGATATCGCAATTAGGTAATGCGCAGGTGGTTGTGGGATTGCTGACATAGTCGTTTGACTTCAAATAACCCCATAGGGAGAAAGAAGTCTAATGATGTAAAATCACACGAGCTAGGGTACAATTCATATCACCGAAACGAGAGAGTACACGAACAGGAAATTCCTTATGCAGTGATTGAATTGTTTCGCTGGCTGTATAATAGCATAACACTCCATTTTTACTAACCCTAAACTCCCAGCTGTCAAATTGTTCTTTTTCCGTGGCTGCCAACAATTCACAGCAAAAATTGTGGCAAATTCAAATCTTGCGTTAATTTTGGGACACCCTTTATATCGCTTACAGTTATTAGAGATCTCTTTAAGACGAACTTTGCAGATGTTGGAGTTGACAGAAATCTGGAACAAAAAGATCTCGTAGAGTACACAACAAGTTAAACAACTTATCCTCACTTTTTTGAAATATCATCACCACTACTGCTTCCCATTACATAAAAAGAATGGTTTTAGTTGAGGAAGACGGTGGCTGTTTACCCGACAGCGCGTGCGCGACACAAAGAAGGGTAATGTGTTTATAAGTCTATGTATGTATGTCTGTTCCTATGTGGCGTTCTGCAGGCTGAACGCCTTGGCCAATTTTGGTAATTCTTACGTCAATCGATTTGTCTTAACCTTGAGAGTGTCTCAAAACACATGACAGTAACCAAAATTCACCATATCAACAACCAGTTGCCATATTTTGTCAGTTTGGGATCGGCGCAAGCTGGGTGTCGCATGCTACCTGCGTGCGACAAATGAAGGTAGTTTTCGCTGCCTGAAATTTTTTGTTTACTAAATGTACTAATTGGGGTCTCATTGGCCGAGTGGTCTAAGCGATTGCTTCTCCCACTTGAGGCAATGGGTCAAGACACCCTCGCTCCAGATGTACTTTCCCCTCTTTCTGATGTAAATTCTTTCATGTGTTCTTTATATGTAATCTGTACTGTAATAAAAAATAAATTATGCGTAACGAAGGCAAGACACTCAGATTGTAGTCCTCATCAAAATAAACCCGTGCAATAACCACCAAAAGAAAGAGAGTCTACTAATTCGAATTTCATCTCTAACATGTTGCATTTGTTTGTGCCTTGATTCAAAGGACTGAGTTTCGCTACGTGTACTTTCTTGAGAGGCTTTTTAGTTTTGCGAAAAAGATTTGACTGACGACGTTTCCGATTTCGCGTCATCATGAGTTATACAGGCTGTTTATATAGCTGTGCTGTGGTTGACTTAAGTTCGCGCATTTTTACGGAGGTCAAGCACATGTAGCTTTAAGTCGAGTTAGGTCTCTAGAGGGACTAATTATCAGTAGTTTAGATCACCGCAAGTTACTTAATAAACCTCACGATAGAAACAAACTATCCCTATGAAATGACAAGGTTGCGAAATGTACCGTCTTATAATCATGATTACTAAGTCAATGAAAATTAACTAAAAAGTGTCAAATAAAAAAATATTAAATAAAAACAAAAAACCCGACAGCGTAAAAACCAAAAAAACTATAAAGAAAAATGTATAAGCCCAGTAGTTTAGAATGTTATTAAGTACTACTGAATAACTACACCGTTGAAATAGTTTTATAACCGTACACAGATAAGACAAATCATTAATTCAAAAGCAGAATAGAAGGATCAACAGTCTGGGCCCATTCAAATTTTAGGGGTTTCTTTGAATCAGAAAGGAATGGGCCTCGACTGTTGATCCTTCTATTCTGCTTTTGAATTTATGATTTGTCTTATCTGTGTATACGGTTATAAAACTATTTCAACGGTGTAGTTATTCAGTAGTACTTAATAACATTCTAAACTACTGGGCTTATACATTTTTCTTTTTAGTTTTTTTTTCTTTGTTTTTACGCAGTCGGGTTTTTTGTTTTTATTTAATGATTTTTTATTATACGGGTGATAGCCACCAGCGCGGCTAGATTTATTTTTCTTGCGAGAGTCTCCTTTGGAGTTTCAAGGGATGAGTCCGAACGCTTCAGAAAGGATCTGATCTGTTACTAGAACTGTTGATTTTCGAAGTCTGAATTAATAGTGCTTAGTTAAAGTTTGCAAAGTTTTTCTTCTAAATTGTTACAATTCACACGGGCCGGAGTGGCGCCGGACTTGTAATTAGAGAGTTCCGGCTTCGACACCAGCCGGATCAGAGATCCTCTGCGTTCGCTGATGATGAGTGGGGCTCGTTAAGTATGTCGTGATCATAAAGTCCACCACGTAAATCAGTACCTCTGGGGGTGCTGAGGCAGGAGTTATTCGGCTTCCAGTTTGGTTCTTAATTTCCAAATTTTGATAGATGGCGCTTCCATACGCCGTGTGCTGTCTGAGCTAATTCGGACGTTCACCTAAGTGGTGCTCGTTATAACGGAAGCCTTCCCTCTCTGCCGCGAATCGACTTGCAATTGCTACTCGAACCCGGTTACCCGAGTGGTATTTGTAACAACAACTGCAACAATTTACACATGTGTCACAATTGATTATACAGTCTATTCTTTACTACGCACCAGTTATGCAAATTGATTTTGTGCCAATATTGCGGCCTGATTAAGCATTAAATTTAGATTTTAAATTGATAGTTATTATAATTTTGGAGATGCACTACCATGAGCACCGGTGTATGAAAAATTATATGAAAGTTTTTTCGTTTTAGTACCTTGTACTGTTTCAAGAATTTTCAATGGTGCAATGGGAAAATACGTGACAGAGAAATGGAGGTTGCATTTTAAAAAAGTAGGTTTGAGTTTTATGATATTAGTGATAATTATCTCTTTAAAAAAACTTTTCTATCATAGTGACGTAATTTAACATTTACATTAGTTTAGTATTTAATATGTTAACCTTACTGTGAAAGGAAATTTTTCTCTCTCTGGTCTGCAAATTAAATTTTTGTGGAAAAGTTAACGAGGTTAGCCTTATTTTCCATGAAGTTTCGGATGTTTAGACGTATCTATAATTTATCCAACTAGAAGGCTTGACTGCAAACAGATACGAGTATTACGAAAGAAAAAAAACTTCAAAACCCACTTCATCTTTATACGTAAATGGCTACTTCTGTATGTATGTCCGGGGTAAGCTTCAGAACTACTGGCCCGATATTAACCATTTTTTCACCATAGATAGCTACATTATCAGGAAGCAACATAGGCTATAATTTATTTCTAAGAAAATTAGTTTCAAAAAGTTATGATGGGAAATAGTAAATTACATGTAATTTCCCCATTAAATGAATAAATATAAATCCCATCGTTATATATATACAAAAATTCGTTGCCTCACAACGGCAATATTGATAGTTATCATAATAAAAAATTTGAATCAAGGCTGGAGCAAGCATGAAATTTATTGCTTTCTTAGGGTTTTTATCCTCATCTATGCCAATAATCGATAACGGAACGAAGTAAAAAGACAATTGATTTTGGCAAAAGTTGGAAAATATAAAGTGTTTATTGTCAAAAATTACACAGGCCTGAAAAATTCGGGTCATGAAAAAGTGATTGTCAGGTATTGAGTGACTTTTATTCTACTGGATGCGCCGATTTCAAGTATCCATTTTTCTCAATCATAAAGATATTTTCACCAATTGGGCTTCAGCATATAGGCAGAAAAACCTATTTTTTCCTATTCTGAGAGAAAGAGTCTTTTCAAAATATGTGTAAGTTTATTACTTACACTTACAAACGAGTTTATGCATCAAACATACAATTGGAAATCAATTACTAAATATATATTATTTTCATAGAAATAAGAACATAGTAATGATTAATCATAACGATTCAATTATAACGGAAGGCAATCTTTTTCAACTGGCGCTGTTTTTGCAGCCTAAGACTACTTAATGTTTCTCGACTTTCATTTCACCATGTGACCAAAATATCACCATTAAAAGAATCTTTAAAACTTTTGTTAAAATTTATAATAATCCGCTAACTAAATATTAATAGCATAAAAACTTTCATTAATTTATCTTTGTTCACAATGGGGTCGTTTCCAAAATTTTAAAAGTATCTTTTTCTGAAAAAGCATGCTTAAAAGCATAGGATCTGACCATTTTTAAAATAATTTGTTTAAGTTTAATATTTTAAAAAAATTAGTTAAATCGGCGCGCTTTCAATGTTTATGCTTCTGTCCGATGACATCACAAATGATGAAATGCCATTCTGTGTTGCCATTGACAGAGCAAAATATTTAATTCGTATCTTTACTCACGTATATTGGCAACGATATGGTTGATAGCAAGCTTAGAGCGCAATTTTAATTCGCTTCTTGATTATCATAACGTGGAATCGCGGTAGACAGATGCGGCAAATTGCATCATTTGTGACGTCATCAAGACCACGCCTTGTTTCCAAAATCGGACACTTAAAAAAAAATAATTAAAAAAAAAACCTGTTATTAAAATGAAAATATTTTCTGGGCCCATGTTATTTTTTTTTTTTTTTTTTTTTTGCATATTCTATCAATTTCAGTGACAAAAAGTACTACTTTTGACTGAAGGAAACAACCCCATTTCAAACAATGGCCAAGTTTTGTACTTATTTCGGAAGAAAATATTTAGCATCATTTAACGATAACCAAAATATCTCAGTATTTGGCGACAATATCTCTTTAACGAAAATTAGTAACAGACAGTTTTACGAAGTAGGGTGTGGGAGCATTAACCAAGGTATCCCAAAACGCAAGTTTAGTAACATTTTAAATCGCTCCAAGAACTCAAAATAACTCATATTTCCAAAAACAACTAAAGCAAGTATAGTGGGATTACGGGCGGCTACATTTTTTAAAACCGTTTGTGTTTCAATATCCATATAGAAAAAGCTTTAGACTAGGTTCAAAAAAAAAAAAAAAAAAAAAAACTGATAAATCGTTATAAAAAAAAATGAAATTTCATGTTTTGGAAATTCTTCAATTTTTTTTGCATAATAAATGTTGTGCTTTCGCTTCTAACTGAATACTATTTTGGTCTTTATACTTATTGATATTTTACTTTTATGGGTGAATCACATCAAAGCGGGGTGTTTTGAGTTCTTTCAGTTAAAACAGAAAACGAATGAAAGTTGCGATTGTTTCTCACAATTATTACTGACCCAGGCAACGCCGGGTATTTTTGCTAGTTAGTACATAAATTTTCTAAATTTGAAACCCGTTTTAAAAACTTAGTTATTAAATTTCTAGTTCATGAAATTGATGTTTGTAATTTCAAGGAATAACTTTATCGTGGTCATTTAATACGATAATTCGTTCATATGATAATTTTTCAGACTATTTCAAGATTATTTCTTTTAACAATGCAAACTGAAAGACGTTTCTCTTTTCTCTGAAATAAACGTAGGAATATTAACCCTTTATGACTCGACAATTACGATTTGAAAATACGTAGGTTGATCCAAAAAAAAAAGTTTACAGGCAGAAGCATTTGAAACAAACATTGTGGAGCGAATAATTAGACCCAGGGTGGTTGACAGATGGCGCTAGTTGTCCTACAGCGGTTCGACGAGTAAGTAGCGTCAGTACGCAGAGACGTAAGAGCGACAGTAATGGCAAGACGTCTAAAAAACTTGTCTCGCAAAGAGGTGCGAGCCGTAATTCGATTCTTATGGGCCAAGAATGGGTGAAGCCATCTGAAAACGGCCTGGATTACTAAAGAAAAGCGTCATTCTTCTGATGACAATGCTAGGCCCCATACAGCTCGCAAGACCCAGGAATTACTGCAAAGATTCAGGTGGGATCTCTGGAATTACCCCTTGTTACCGTCTCGCAACACATTTTCTACTTAATTTTGAGCCAATTGTCTACTCAGTAATATTAAAGTTCATGACGTTCTTGAAAGAAAAAGCTTATATTAAAAAACACATTTATTTTAGATTATTTACACGATGTACATCTTTCTTACTCAACTTCTACCAATAAAAATGGCCAAATTCTTATCATTTCACCTTCATCTTAATAATCAAAATCTTATTCCATTTTTTACACTATTGCCACAAGTCAGAAGCAAATTTTTGTTGCCTCGAGATGAAAGGATGATTATTTCTCGTCTTCAAGGCTTATCTCATCACCCCCTATACAGTCCCGACTTGACTCCTAGTGACTATGTCCTTTTTCCGGACTTAAAGCGAAACTTATCCGGAACACGGTTCATCACCGGCGATGCAGTGAAAACAGCTGCCGAGAAATGGCTCAAGGAGCAGGGCCTTGATTACTACCAAGACGGGATAAACAAGTTGGTAGAACGTTCTGACAAATGCCTAAACAAGGTTTGGCGATTATGTGGAAAAATGAAGGCCAGATGTGTCTCCTGATTGCCATTTGTATCTTGTTTCTATTGTTAATATATATACATTCTCATTTGCCTTGTAAACCTTTTTCTGGATCACCCCTCGTAAATTACCGATACATTAAAACAGTGGTTCTCGTCCTTTTTACTACTGATGACCACTTGGTACCCTTCCGAATACTAAGCTGACCACATGCGATCGAAATAGTATTTTCAAAACAATCATCTCAGGTTGAATGAGATAAATCCAAAAATTGTGTTTGATAGGCTTAATTACAACTGTAACTAGTAACTATTTTACAGTGGTGGTAAAAATAATTGCATCACCCGCGCCGCAAAGGAGAGGAATATCATCTCGACTGCATTCAACACACAGTCAAGCATCCCGTATCCCAGATGATTTGGGGATGTATTTCTGATTAAGGAGTTGGTGGGCTTCACTTTGCGCAAGGAACAGTAAACGCTCAGGTGTATATTGGCATTTTGGAGGAGAAATTGCTTCCTACTATCCGGGATCACTTTACTTCAGTTCCAAACGTCATTTTCCAGGATGATTCTGCTCCGTGCCATAGGAAAAAACTAGTAAGTAACAATTTAAAAACCTTTGTCCTGCCATTAGACTGAAATTGACATGGGTTAAGTAATTTTTTTTCCCTAAACTCACACGCAGGTTCTGAAATGGAAAAATGAGCATGGAGTCAGCAGTTTGCCTTGGCCCGATCTACGTAAACAATGATCGGATTCCTGCTGTTAAATGTTTATTTCATAAGTTTTGCAGAATTTCACATGCATTCATCTCAGTCGACCAAAACTTCTCACATAATCCCATTGTTGTGAAAATGCGAGGGTGATGCAATTTTTTTTTTAACCAGAACTATATCTCTTCTCGATGACTGAACACAAAACTTTGAAAATCTTTCAGAGTCGCATCGGAAGCAGAGTGATCGAAAATGAAGAACAGATATTACGATGCGATCCGGGCTATTTTATCGCTGGGAAGACCACTGAAGAGAACAATGTTTCTTGCTTGGACGGTAAATGGTCAGAGGATTTCACCTGCGTATCATGTAAGTTTTGCAGAATTTGCTTTTTTTTTTTTGAGCAGTCACGATTGCTTATTGTTCTCACTTGACTGTTTTTGATGTTACGCTGATTTTATTTTCCCACCAGCACCCTCTGCCAGCACCACCGTCGCGTCGACCGGCCTCACGATGCTGCTCCTCTTGCGAAAACCGTCTCCAGGTTGCATCGACGTCCTACACACACACGCTTACGCACTCATGCCTGCGCACAGACACAAACACATATGCCTACATACACACACACACGAACGCCTACACACATGCGCCTACACAAACACACGCGCATTCATACACACACACTCGTGATTGCGAAAAACATAATTTGAATTCAAGATGCCAAAAATTCAAATTATTATAACTTTTTTTCTTTTATTCTTTCAAGCTATTATTTACTTATTTTTTAAAATAATTTTATTTTTATGTATGTGCTACCGTTAAAGTATAAAATCCTTTATCTTATAGAATACCTATTATTTCATGGAATAACTGATCGTGTCCGTTAAAGTGTAAAACTCTCTTGTATTTCATGTTTTAGCCGGCTGTGCAACAGATCCTCCTCCGACGAAAAACGGAAACACTCACACAAAGAGGGACTTTCACGGCGGAACTGTTACGTATATCTGCAATACCCTGTTCTCGAAGGTAAAATCTGGAAATGTTACGTGTCTTTTCGGGCAATGGGAAGGCGTCACTCCGGTCTGCGAAAAAAGTAAGTTGACTTACAGGAACTGTAGTTACTTGTAGTTTAGGTCTTGCTATCATTATTTAAAACTAGAAAGTCGCCCGTCAAGGTATGACGGGTGAAGATGGCTCCTACTCTTCTACATTTGAACGAAGCCATTGCCTGTTTGGTGATATTTTGATAGTTGAAATTGTAAGGGGAGCCACCCCCTCCCCAACCCTCCAAAAAAAAAAGAGATCTCCGCTAGAAAAAAGAAAAATATGCCTTAAAACCCCCCTAAAATTTTCAATGGCGCAGTTGCGTCATGGGCCCCCTTTTTAGTGGGAGGCCCTGAATGAGGTCATTTTAGTCTCTTTTAGGTGGGCGGCCCTGAATGAGGTCATATTTAGTCTCATTCATCACCAGCGATACCCGCATAGCTTTGCCCGTAGTAGAAAATTAAAAGGTCTTTTGGTTCGCCTGTAAATTTACAAATAATGTATGGTGAATTTAGGCATAGCGCCTAAACCGTTCGGTCAATTTTCATGAAATTCGTTACAAAATTAGTGTGCAGCATGGGGGTGTGCACCTCGAAAGGAAAATTCGATTTTGTTCTTTTTCTACTCCAATTTTAAGAACATTTTCCCGAACATAATTATCATAAGATGGATGAGTAAATTACCAAGTTATAACATGGAACCGTAACATGGGCAAACCAATTGGCGAGAAATTCACCATACATTATTTGTAAATAAATAGGCGAACCAAAAGACCTTTTAATTTTCGACTACGGGCAAAGCCGTGCGGGTGTCGCTGGGGATGAATGGGACTAAATATGACCTCATTCAGGGTCGTCCACCTAAAAGGGGGCCCATGACGCAACTGTGAAATTGAAATTTTTAGAAGGGGGGGGGGGGT